>NC_073692.1:311115441-311140441 GCF_029784155.1 Uranotaenia lowii | reverse complement strand
GTACTATGGTGAATTAGACGCTCACCAACATCCCGGATGTATCGCACGGTCAAATGATGTTGGTTACACGTAACACTCGACTTATCGTGAACTTGTCACGATGTTGCACGACCACGATATGTTGGCCCAGGGGTATTATTTTGCGGCCGTTTTTCGGTCCCGGCGGGAACGCCCTTCTCGAAGGGCAATCTTCGAGAAGTTTACGAAAGATTTCATTTACAAACTTATAATTATAGGCAAAACATTTTGAGGTTAATCATTTACCTGATAGTATGTTTTCTTTGGCCACTATCTCGTTTTTATTATTTAGGTACAGTGGCACATCGACGTTATAGCCTATTTGAATAAAACTTTATATTAAGTAAAACTATACTGGATCTTACTTAACAGTCCTAACTCACAACTGTATCAACACTACCGAAGCACGTTTTCTTAGTGTTTCACTGGCCGGGCCTAGATGATACTCGTCTAGTGGTCACAAGGCAAATGGACGAGACCTTCCAAGATAGAGAAGCTTTACATCATGATAGCGATGACGACCCGAGGAGTATCGTGAATTCTGTTTTATTTCCTGCTTCTTTGGTTTCGTCATCTGCTGACGACCCCAACCTCGATCGCATTCTTAACGCCAAGTTACACTGACATCTCTTGGCCGGGCAGTCTTCAGAGACTGGGAACGTTTTATGGCATTGTCGTAAGGTACACGCAGAAAAAGAATGGGGGATAGTTTCAACAAAACGTTTTGTTATTATATTTTGGGTATTTGATGCAGATTTTTTAATAGCTTTCACGAAAAATTAGATCGAGAATAATAACCAAATTTTGTTATTTATACATACACATTTTTTATCACTTACAAATAAAATTTGGTTTAATTTGCAACCAAAATTCGGTTTATTTCATTGAACGTGCAACTTAAAAACGATAAGTGAAAAAAAGAAAAAAAATTGAAAATTTTCCAGCACCCGACTGAACAAACCAACAACAGGATGGCCCGACGGTACAAAGTCGGAGAACTGTGGAACGTCGGAAATATTAAAAAAGCGGCTAAACCTCAGTTACCGTTCTTGCTGGACCAGACACCGGTAGATTTCAAAACTTAAGTTATATTTTTTATCTTTTAAACTTATTTTGTTTGCAGAGAACCTCGGAACCGGGAACATGGTGCGGACATACAGGCACGAACGGGTCGGTGTTCCTGGTGAGTGCATGCCGGAACACAGCCTGGCTTTTAGAGCAGCAGAAAAAACGGATGGATACCTTTTGAAAGAGTTATCTTGATCCGGTCCTGAATGGATGTTTTTACCCGCATATTTGTTCCATGACAGGTAAGCTAATTTTATTATTCAAAATCGTGAGCAAATTTTGTAAAATATACATGACAATAATTTAATTTTTACAGATCGATGGGCAGAATAGACTACCTCGACATCCAACTCCACAGGGCCGAAATTCTGTCGACTCGTCATGGACGGCCATGGAGAGGCCTTTCCCGAGTTGGCCTTTGCCACCAGCAGCATCGCCGGTTGAAATAATGGTTTGGTGTTGTTCCCAAAGCCAGCTGGAGGAGTCAATTAATGATTGTTAGTGATACCCCGTGACCCGGAGTGAATAAATAAAGAAACATAAAAAAAACATGTGTATATTAATACAGCAGAATCTGAAAATATTATCAACTAATGTTCCAAAATACATTGCATTGTTACAAATCAAACTTTAATTTTTAAAACCACAAAAAAATTATAATTTTGAACATCAAAAATAAATTTTCTTTCAAATCTATTTTTTTCCATTTTACCCAAAATTTTATTATTATCTATATATATAAAAATGAATGTTTGTCTGTCTGTCTGTTACCTATAGACTCAGGAACTACTGAACCGATCACCGTGAAACTTGGCATCTAAGGGTTTTTGATGCCGGGGATGGTTTCTATGATAGTTACAAACCGCTCTGACTTAAGGGAGAGGGGGCTTCCATACAAAACATGTAGTTTTTCGAAACAAATTAAAGTCATGACATCCATTTTCTCGAGGTTTTTTTTCCTTTGGGCGGTTTGTTTTTCGTCTCCATGGTCGAGGCGTCGTGAGTCAACGTCGCGAGAGGATAGTAACCATGGCATAGCATACTGATCAGTGGGAATATTTTGGCGCGTATTTTTCAACCAAGCATTTTTTCAATGCACGTGGTGGCAATATGAAGCCTTGATGGGATTTTTTTTTCTACTTGATTCCTAGCTCATTTGTGCAGCACATGATTATGAATGACGCCTAGATGTTATCCAGATTGACATTTTGCCGATCGAATAAAACATATACATTTTTTTTGCCAAAATCTGAAATTGAAAAGTCATGGCTAGAGATTTTCTTTTCTTTGAAGGGTTTGTATTTCGTCTCTATGGTCAAGCAAATGTCGTCGCAAGTGGATAGTAACCAAAGCTGTTCGTTGATCGCTGGAAAAATTGAACAATTTGGCGCCTGTTTCTCAACCAAGTATCTATACTTCTTATGCACGTGGGGGCGATATTCAACCTAGATGTGCTTTTCTTGCCTAATTGTACACAGCACGTGGAAATAAAAAATATAAATTTAGATCTGATGCTAATGAAATAATGGTATGACACTTTGCGAACAATTGAAAAAAAAAACACTGAATTAAAAGAACTTACATATAATTTTTAAACTCAAGGTTATTTTTGAATCATATTGATAACAGAAATATGAATAAGCTGTCCACATAGGTATATCGGAAACATTTTGTTGATCATGTAAAAATGTACTTAACTGAAAAAGAAGATAAAAAAATCTGATCCGACACATGAACTGATCAAGAGCCTTTTCTTTAAATTAGAGAAGATAGGACTGACGTGTTCATAAGTGAAGGGTATCAGTGAAATAAACTGATTTTTATTGACCAAAAGTGAAGGAATTCATTTTTCGAAAGAATTTTCATTCAAGTAACACTAGAGCATGTCCAAACGTTCAACTTTTCTCTGTTCCAAAAAAAAATATAAAATTATGTTTTCTTCTAAAAATTGTTACTTCAGCCCAAATACACAACAGAAACAAATTTAGAAATGAAAATGGAGGCTTTTTATTTTAAATAATTCTGAAAAAAAAACATCGTACTTTTTGCTTACATACCAATTCAAGTACGTACTTAACATGAAAAGTGTTTTTGTGTTACATGGCTGCATAAAAGAGACTTTAGGTCCGCTTCTTTTTTGAAAAGTGAGACTTTAAAACTCATATTCAACTGGAAGCAAATATTTTATGAGAAATTTTTAGTATACTTTGAAAGTGTTCAAAACAATATCTCCTCCTGTCAACTTACACGATGGGGCAAGGGCAAACGTCGAACTTTTAAGAAATTCATCTTTAAAACGATTCAATATGTTGAAAAGACCAGAAGGGGTATTCTGAAAGTTGAAACTGAAGTGGATATTTAAAATTCTTAAATGTCTTTGTAAATGAAGGTCATTTGCATTGAACAGCATTCGTTAAAAGTGGAATAACAAACATAAATTTATATTGCTGGAACACTGCAGATACATATATCAATGAAACTTGATAAAAAAAAAACAAACAGATATAGATACGTATTAAATCCATTTCAAAGCCATTACTCTGACGCATCTGAAAATAAGCTTTCCATTAACGCGTGCCCCAATATACGGGACAAATGTTAACTTAGAAATTTGTTTTTGCCAACTTTTTTGAATATTTGACTTTCAAAGAGAAAATAAAAAAACATGGAGAATTTATTTTGTGATGCAACTGGTATTTTTTGCTTTAATAAATTTACTTAAAAGAAAAAAACTGCACTGTATAAAATCGATAATTTCCATACCATGATAAGTGTTTTTTGGGAAAACTTCAAGCTATAATGTCTCATGTCCACGAGTTTGGCATATGGCAAAACATTTTTTTAACATAATTTTGACGCAAAAAGGATAGATATTCAAACTGCTTCGGAAGAAAGTGCTCATAATACAGAATTTTAGGAATATACTCAAAAAACTGGCCCGATTCACGCTATTGATCGGTTTTCAAAAATCTATTTTCATAAAGTACAATGTACAATAAATTCTAATATGCGAATAGTTTTCTTTCAATTAGAAATTTATGTAAACTCGAGCCGGGTAAATCAGCCTACCTTTTTCAAGCAGTGGGGGACAAAATTGGAAAAGATGGGGGAGCTCCCATGTAAGTTTAAGATAAAGAGCTTTTAAAAGAAGGGACCATATTTTAAAAGAGGGTTTTTTTGCGTACGGATATTAAGCATAACTCCAAAATAGATGTGACAAATGTTGTTATAGAAGTTCATAACTTCCCATTTTGGGGAAAAAGGTGGAAAATCCATAAATATTGACATTATTTGAGTCATTATGAAGCTTTGAAAACAGATTACAAATTTCAGAACTTGAAAAACAAGTTTAGAGATCAAGCTTCAGTAAATAATATATACCATCTTTGAATTGCAATTCTGAACTCCAGCTGCAGCTCTTATCTCAAAGTTGTTGGTTCTAAACCATGATGAGGTTTGATTTAAAAAAAAAAAATGCTTACAAAAATCTTAATTTGAATAACTTTTTAGAAATTACATTTATTTTTGCAAGGTGTAGCAATGCACACCGGGTCAGCTAGTGAAATTATAAATATGGTTCATTTTCAAAAAGGGCCTATATTACTTAAACATAAACGATAAGTTTAATTCCAAGTAGCGTTTTTTATTAATATAGACAAAAATATATTTCTGCTTTTTCCCAACCAAAATTTTTATTATTTTCGGCCCAAGTTTTATTGATATTAAAATAAATTTTTCTGCGTGTAGTGTTAATAAAATAGGAGAAATAAATGTAACATCGTTACAAGCGCATAGGAGGTTAAAATTGATCCTGTTTGAAACCAAAAGATTACTAGCTGGTTTATTATAAGCTTGCCAGTTTGTCCGGTTTTATCCGGGTTTGACAAAAATCCTGTACGGCCCTGTTGCCCGTGTTACATTGAATAAAGCCCGGATTTCGCCCGGATTTATTCACTTTATTTGCCAAAACAAAACAAAAACAGATTTTGTTGTTAATATTTTTTTTAATATCAGTCCAAAACAAAACTTTTTGAGGAGAATAGTTTTTTGAAAGCCTAAAACACGATTTAAAAACTGCTGATGAATAATTATGAAAAAATATTTTTTTAAAGATTTTTATTGATTTGTGTTGAGTAATTCCTGGGTTTTGACTAAATTTGCTCGGATATTTCCGGATTTTGGTTAACAATTTTTAAATCAAGTGCCAGAATTTTGCCAGGATTTAAGATAAAATAGCCCGAATTTTCCAGCCAGGATGAAGTTTCACTAAAACTTATGAGTTTTTGGAAAAATAACCTCAGAAACGACTTTGTTTGTCGACCGGTTATGGACTGGAAAATTAACCTTAAAAGCGACCATGTTTTAAGACTTTTTTCCCCATCTTAATCCGTACACGAGAGCTAGTGCACGTGAGAAATGTTTACTTAAAAGTCTTTTATTCAAAAAAAAAATGTTGAAAAACTGCACTGAATTTGGAATATTTAAAAATGAATGTTTCAAATCCATTTCTTTTTGCTTCCGAGATTCAAAGTTTTGTTAAAACCATATTTCGAAAGTAATTAGTTTACATGCATTATTCAAAAAACTATAATTTTGAATAAGGGTCATTTTATAATGTTCCTCAACCGCTGCCAAGTAAATAAGAAATAATTTCGCTGCAACTAAATTTATATATCGATTTCAATGCTTTTCCACACCACCAAAACGAATTTTGAATGGTAAAAGAACAGTACTATCTTGATGCAAACGAAGGTCAATTTTATTTTCTTGTCGTTGCATGGAATGTAAAATATCGTATGCCTGTGTGAGTGAATTCATTTAATGTTTTGATTTTGATGTGACGAATTCACGTTTGTTTTATTTTACCCATGGATAAAATCAATTACACGTGTGATATTCAAAAAATGGTTCGAAATTCAATTATAAAAAAAATAATGAAAAAATAACTTAACGTACAGGAAAAGCTAAGCTATTTTTACTAAACAGACTCGGATGATTGAGATTGTTTGTCAAGAATCATCATTATGTCAACCAACGCACTTTGTTAGAAATTATACTAAATTTGCTAGAAAATGCATCATCTCGAAGCCCAAAATATTGTTTCCACAACTGCCTCTTCCAGTGGGCGGTAAAAGGGCTAGTTTGATATCTAAATTTTGTAAGAATCTCGTCCATTCAACTGATTCACACATTCAGATACTGTAGTTTTGCAATATACAATCAGTGAAATGTTTTTACGATGTCATTTGTCGTTTTCTCAACAAGTCCTAGATCGTTTTACAAATAATTGGGTCGTCACAAGATTTTTCTACTCGGGAAACTTGAACTTACCCTTGACGGAGCTTTCGGGGTTAACGAAATCATGCAGTCGAATGTGATCTTCACAAATGAAGCCAAAGATGTCATAAATGGTTATTTTTCAACCACAACGCAATAAGGAAGTGGAGCAAGTTTTCATTCAATTTTCATTTCTGTCGAAGTCGATGTATTTTTTATCAGCTTTATGGTTGAATTTTAACCCCATTTGGTTGATGCGTTCCAATTCAAAAACGGTTTTTAGTGGTTTTCGAAATACATCTTGTTATTTTTTTTTTATCAAAAGTGGGTAATCAAAAACGACCGTGTTCATCGCTAGATGTAAAAAAACGAATAGCATAATGCAAAGTGAGTGTGATATATCAAAATTTTTCCTTTTGTGTATGTGGCCGTTAGTGTAGATAGCGCTGCGGAAGAGAAGTTGAAAATGTTTCATTTTACGGTTCAATCATTACAAATTACAAGAAGTATACTGCCGCAAGACTGTATGCATTCTCGTCATTTTTCAGTTTATCTCAAAAATCGTTCAAATACAGTTAGTTCTTCAATTCAGACTAAAAACTTTCATAACTTTGTTCTCAACATATATGAAAAAAATAGCACGTCCAGTCTGTCCCATATGAAATATACCCGCAAAGCTGTCGCATATTACAGAATCCTTTAAAATTGCTCCTCTAATTTACGTTAATTTTACAAATATTCATACAATGTGTGCGACAAAATGAGCATTCATTGAAATAACAAAAATTAGACTAGATAAAACAGTACAGTAAAGTCAAAAATAACAGTTTCCATAATTTTTACAAGCTAAGTTTAGCCTAGTGGGTAAATTCCACCAAACCCTTTTTTTAATTTTGCATGAGATTTATTGAATTGTTCGTTGTGAAACATGGAAAATAGTCAGCTAAAAAGTCATATTTTTTTAGGTTTTTGTCATGCTGTTACTTTCTGCTTGAACTTTCATCATATATATTAACCAAAATACGCATACCTGGTAGCACACGCCTAAGTCATATTGTATTGATTTTTCTCATTAACCCTCATCCGCATTAGAGTGTCATTTTGACACTATTGCAAGTTTGAAGGCTTGTAACTTTTTTCAGAAGCTTCAAAAAAGAAAAATTTCTTCGGGGACCCTAAATGAATTCAAAAGTTCTATAATATTGCATCTTTACTTTATTTATGGACGAACCCTGGAAGCCTGGACAAAAAAACTCCCTTTTCCGACTTAGAGTGTCATTTTGACACTCCAAAAGTAAATTCTATTTAATTCGTTTGAATTATTTTGAACTTCATACAAAATTTATATCAATAGATACCTTGTAATGTCAGTAAAATATGTTTAGAACATTATATATAGCTAAAGCTTATAGTTTTTTCGTTATTCAGCATGAAAGAAAAAAAAATCCGAAAAACATGCCTCTGGAAAAATGCTGTAGTTCATATATTACACGTCCAAAAAATATTTGCTTTATGCATATGAAAGCTGAAGTTAATGCCTACATCATGAAACCAAGAAATATTTTTTTAAATTTTTTTTAATGAAATGGTCACAAAAAGTTCAAAAAAGTGGTCTGAAAAACCTACTTTTCATTAGATTGCTAGTAAAAACTATTTGAGCGGTGGTAGAGCTTTGAAAAAAATATCATTACAAAATTTATTCTAATTCTGACATTTTGTTGTCTTTAGATTTTTTATGCAACAAAAATTGAATTTACTGGAATTTCGCAAAGTTGACTACTTTTCGCGATTTTTTCACAAGTTGAAATTTCATCTGTGTTTGTGGTTCACCGTCAGGTTGTACCCGGATTTTCAGTGCTTTTACTTTGTTTAGACCAATTAAAAGTATATTCATTGGAAAGCTAATTTAATCTTCATTCTAGTGAGGTGTAACAAATCACGCTGTGAGATTTCACAAAAATATGAAAATTATAAACTTAAAATAATTCCTGAATTTCTAGAACCACAAGCAGCGCATCCAGCAAAACGTGTTTGTTTGCTCTCCGAGTAGGTACGGTGGATGGTGATTCGGGCAGAGAGCGAAGCCGACAGACGAAATAATGATGCGTGTCGTACGTTTCTCGGTTGGAAATTTGCTATTGAGTCAATAGTATTGACAGTAGTTCTCGTTTGCTAGTCACGACACGCATCATTATTTCGTCTGTCGGCTTCGCTCTCTGCCCGAATCACCACCCACCGTACCTACTCGGAGAGCAAACAAACACGTTTTGCTGGACGCGCTGCTTGTAGTTCTAGAAATTCAGAAATGATTTAACGTTTATAATTTTCATATTTTTGTGAAATCTCACAGCGTGAATTGTTGTACCTCACTAGGATGAAGATTAAATTAGCTTTCCAATGAATATACTTTTTATTGGTCCAATCAAAGTAAAAGCACTGAAAATCCGGGTACAACCTGACGGTGGACCACAAAAACAAATGAAATTTAAATTTGTAAAAAAATCGCGCAAAGTAGTCAACTTTGAAAAATTCTAGTAAATTCAATTTTTGTTGCATAAAAAATCTAAAGACAACAAAATGTCAGAATTAGAATAAAATTTGTAATGATATTTTTTCAAAAGCTTTACCACCGCTCAAACAGTTTTTACTAGCAATCTAATGAAAAGTAGGTTTTTCAGACCACTTTTTTGAACTTTTTGTTACCATTTCATTAAAAAAATTTTTAAAAAATATTTCGTGACTTCATGATGTAGACATTAACTTCAGCTTTCATATGCATGAAGCAAATATTTTTTGGACGTGTAATATATGAACTACAGCAGTTTTCCTGAGGCATGTTTTTTCGGATTTTTTTTCTTTCATGTTGAATAACGAGAAAACTATAAGCTTTAGCTATATATAATGTTCTAAACACATTTTACTGACGTTACAAGGTTTCTAGTTATATAAGTTTCATTGTTATCGGTTAGATATAAAAAGAGTTATGACGATTTTAGCTTGGAGTGTCAAAATGACATTCCTAGTGCTGATTAGGGTAATGAAATCTAATGCGGATGAGGGTTAAATAATTGCATCCAATATGCTTTGCTGTTTCTGATTCAGCATTAATTTAATGTCTTTCTCAAAAGATAATCGACCGAAAAACTTTCCAAAAGATAAAGGTACAGGTTGTTTTATTCATGGAACGTTGTTATTCATTTTATTTTAGACCTTGAATATATTCAATTCTGACGATAAACTTACGTTATTTTTTATCTAAATATGTCAAAAACATCATTCTAAACTTATATTCATCAGTAAACAACCAGTAAAGTGAATAATACAGCGCAGATAGAGAGAATCAAATGATCAACTGACAAAAGAGAAGCCGAATATGGGACAGCTTTGTGGGTACATTTAATACGCATGCGAAATATACTCGCAAGGCTGTCCCATCATTATTTTCTCTTCTGCATCAACAACTTCCAAAGCAAAAAAACATTGAACAAAATTCTTCAACAATTATATAAATATTTGTGAAGAAAGAAATAGAAAAAGTAAAGTTTCAACTGAGAAATCCACGAATGTTTATAAAAATCTTTAAAGCCGTTTATCTCGGTTCGTTTTATTTGCATGTGGGACAGACTTGCCGGCAGCGGCAGTATATGTATATTTCAAATTAATTACTGCAGGTTGATTTCAAACAAGTAAAGATTAAAACCTAAACAAATTGAATACGGACTTGAGGAATGAAGTCACTACTGAAAATGTATACATTTTATTAAATTTGTTACTTAAACTGCACAATAAACGAAAATTACCGAGTTCGGTAATTTTTTTACCGAAATCCTAACATGTGTAAATCGTTAAACTGTTCGGTAATTTTTTCGGTAAAAAATAAACGAACATCGGTAAATGAAGAACCGATTTACCGATGTTCGTTTATTTTTTACCGAAAAAATTACCGAACAGTTTACACATCTTAGGATTTCGGTAAAAAAATTACCGAACTCGGTAATTTTCGTTTACTGTGTGAGATATGAAGAGGACTTTTAAAAACATTATTGAACTTGCTTTAACCAATGATGAGATTTAAAAAAATCAGTTCGAATATTGAGGAATCATTTGACCTGGCTCCACTGGGCAGGGATGCCAGGTGTCCCGATTTTTCAGGATTTGTCCTGATTTTCCAGAGACCGTCCTGATTTCTCAAATTGACCTGAATTATCCTGATTTTTGAAAAATGGTATTTGAAATGTACTAAATTGTCTTGATTTTCAAAAAAATATCTAAATTGTGATGAATTTGTAGTTAAATTAGATCAGGATGTTATTGACAAAACCACCTGGCATCCCTTCCACTGGGTAGCATTCAAAATTAAATAATTGAAAACTCAACCAGTTTTTCGAAGAGGGTTGAAATCTCTCTCTGTCTCTCTAGATCATCATATTTTTTGATTCCCGAGAAAGTTAAAATTGTCGGGGAATGGACATTCTGCTTCAAACAAATGATGAACTTTCCACTGAACTAATTCCATTGCAGAGAACTTTACTCCATTGTCAAATGGATTTGATGTTTTTTTTCTGGAACGTATTGCATCCATCACCCTAATGCAATCGCACGGTCTTAGTCAATAGAGAAAAAAAATCTACCTGTTGACAGAACAAATACAAATAATAAATATTGCATGTTCGGTTCGTGTCATGGAAGTGGCAACCGACCTGCGAAAAAAGCACACAAAATCCTCCACTTATGCCGGGGCACCAAGCTGGGGTGCTCCAAACCGTCCCGGGAAATCTCAATTCGTTCGCAAATTCAATTCCGGCGATCGAAAATGCCATCCTTGCCTTGTTGCTGCTGCGCTGCTGCTGTTGGCTGTTATCCTTCATCAACGTCATCGGGCGTTGAAAGTCACATCATCAACCATCGTCGGGAGGATTTTGTGAATTTCAATCCTTCGACTTGGATTTCGATTCCGTTCTGTTGCCTTCGAATTTAAGGGGAAAAAAGTTTCAGCGCTTGGAAGTAAGTGTCACTTGAATCCCACAGGAAGAAATAGTATTGACTTTCGTTACGAATGAAAACGGGGGGTGATTGTTGATGGATTTTCCTGCAACATGTCTATTGGGTTGATGACAACACCGTTAAATTTCTGCAGAATGTTATTGATTTCGAGTATATTTCCAATCCAGCATAACTACAAAAATTTCAATTTACATTTCATTTCAAAAAAAGTATTAAACTGTAAACGTTACGATAACAAATTGCATTATCCCTACTCTAAATTAGAGTAATGTAATCCACTGTAAGTCTTTTCAACCATTTTGTTAGAAAGCTCTAACATTGCAAACATCTCAAAAGCAGTTTCCTAACTTTCGTATTCCGAACCTTCCAACTTTCCTGTCCTATTCCTAACAAATTGAACAAATTATTCAATAACATTGGCACCAAAAGTGCTCTCTTGTTTGCAATAAAAATAGCACCGCAAAATGCTAATGGATATTCAAGGTGCCGAGATAAAACGTCCTTCGCATCAATATTGTCGAGCAGAGACAACAAAGACATAGAAGCAATACATCTATACACAAGTACACCTTCTGCTGCTTACATTTTTGGAATCCATAAATCAAGGAAATCACATTCCTTTTTACCCAAACAGAGCGCAGTACCTCGTGCTTCCAAGCAATAATGGTTAGATAGACATGTACTAAATAGTTATGTAAATATCTACATCGATTTCGTAAGGAACCTATTCGATGCATTGGGAAATAATATTACAGCTTCTCAAATGAATGAAGAGAGTCTTAACGATACGGTTTGTGGATGAAACAAAGGAAACAGAATGCGGCGAAGAATGATGGTGTGTTTCCAATACGTATTTGCAGCCATTAGTAAATCAATAACAATTGGTCCCATTGTTCGAAGCTAAATTGAAACCGGAAATGGGACATTATTTGCAGGTGTTTTTGTTGGCGAATAATTGAAAACAAACTGTCAGGAACATTTTTATTCTTGCACAAAAACTGAAAAAAAGTAGAAAAAAGTTGAACCCAGGAATGAGTCCGAAGTACAAAAAAAAAACAAACAAAAATTCACACATATCCAGAAAAAACGAACAAAAAAGGGAAATATTATCTGGACTAAAACAATAAAACGATAAAGATAAAATTTGAATTTTCTAAACATTTCGCAGCAAAGGGCCTCAAAGAGGGGAACAGAAACAAATGTTAGAAACATACAGGGAAAGAGAATTAATGGTTTAAAAAAAGAAGCAAAGAATCGAAAATTTTTGCAAAAAAAAACAGAATGTTTCTTTAGAAAAATGCGAAATACGAATATAAGGTTTGTACTGAAAGATTTAAACATTAAAAATTATTGCACATATATTATAAAACAAAAAAATCAGCATGATGAGTGTAAATGAGATAAGAAGCATAAAATTTTGAATTGTCATAAAGCAAAACAAAAAATAAAAAGATATCTGTAAAACTAAATAAAAAAGAAAATAACCGAAGCAGAGAAGTGAATAAGATAAAATTCACAGTTACATGAAAGATAATTTGTCAATAGAAAGCAAAGTTAGATTGGATTGCAATTAAACATTGAGAAATGCAGGAGGAAAATGGAGAACAGAAAAAATGAGCAAGGAAAAAAACGGGAAAACTTTTTTTGGACGTAGAAAATAGGAAATGGGGAAATGTAGAAAACTCTTGAAGATAAAAAAGTAACAATTTGAATAACTTGTGTAAAGAGAGGTAAAAGCATAAAAAAATGACGGGGAAGGTAGAAGACAAAAGGAAAAGTAGAAATAAAAAGATACAAAAAAATAATTACAACAAATACGAACAAATGCAAAAGAAGGAATAAACATGAGTAGTATGTATGTATGTATATCTACCACCCAGCTAGCAAGGCGCAGCCAGTAGCAGCGAACAATTTTTTCCTTATAACTTGTTCAAGATTCGAAGGAATAAACATGAGTAGTTCAAGCATAATAAAGTATAGAGAAAAACAATAGAGTAAGTAATAAGAATAGGTTGAATAACATTTTTAATTGATGTTGACGAAGAAAATTAAGAAAAAAATAAAATCCTGAATGGAATTAAAAAAAACAAAAAAAGCAGTAGAAACTGAAAATAGTTCAAAGAGGCACAAAAATTTGGGAAAAATCTGAGAGAGTAGAAAATAAGTAAAAGGAGATAACAAAGATGAAATTAAACAACAAGAAACAATGAATGCAAATGATAAAAACCTAAAATTACAAACAAAACAAAGAGAAAATGTAGAATTATTTTAAGATGATGTACAAAAGAGAAAAAGGGGTAAATTAGATACAATTAATTCAGAAAAAAAACATGAAGTGTTGACTCTTAAAAAGGTGTAGAAGGAACAAGTCCATATTTGAAAATTAAGGAAAAAAAACTTAAATGTTAAAAAAAAAAAATAAAACAAAAATAAAAAAAAAAACAATAAAATAATACAAAATAAAAAAACATAAAATAATACAAAATAAAAAAAAGAAATCAAAAATCAAAAATACAATAAAATAAAAATAAAAAAAATAAATATCACAAAACTAAAATAAAACCTCATTGTGAACGTTTCGAATTCTCAGTCTAAATATTATTTAAAAAAAGTACATTCACTTAATGTCCAACGTTTCGGCCATGATCTTGACCATCATCAGGCAAATTGAAGTATGTATTGTTAGTGTCTATTGCATTTATTATGGTTGTAAAGTTAGAAATACTAAAAAAATAAAAAAAAGTATATAAAAAATCGTAGAATTTTAAAGTTTGTTTGAAAAACCTAGTGAAAATTAAAAATTCAGGTTCGGAAAATCCAAAAAAAATCAGCCATTTGAAACGCAATAGACACAAACAGTTCACACTCCAATTTCGCTAATGATGTCCAAGATCGTGGCCGAAACGTAGGACATTAAGTAAATTCACTGTTCTTAAATAATATTTTGACCAGGGATTGAAATGCTCTTGCTCAAGCGGCTGAGCATCAATGCTCTTGAAGCTCGAGAGCGAAGAAAGCTGGAGCCAATTCTAGCCCAACAATAAATGCTCAAATTAAGCTCAAACCTCTTCTGGCTCTAGGAGACAAGGTTTTGCATTTTGCTTTGAGTTTGTTAGCTCAAGGAGCCGAAATTTCTTGAGCTTGCTGGCTCAGCAAAATTGTAACACTTGAGCTTAGTGATGTGTATTTACTTTGCTATTGTGGTGCTGTGTGAGCCAACGGCTTTTCTTTGTGCACCAGAAACTGTGAAAGTGCTTGTTGGGATTATTAACATGAATGTAAGAGATTTCTTGTTACTGGTAAAAGTTACCAGCTATAGTAACTATGAAATAGTAAAATTTACAATTTTTCGGGTAAACGCGAAATGAAAGGGCATTTTAGGAGGATTATTAAAATCAATGTTAGAGAGTTTTAGTAACTAGTTAAAGTTACCAGCACTAGTAACTATGAAATAGTAAAATTTACAATTTTTCGGGAAAAACGTCAAATGAAAGGGCTTGTTGCGAGGATTATAAAAATCAATGTTAAAGTGTTCTAGTAACTAGTTAAAGTTACCAGCACTAGTAACTATGAAATAGTAAAATTTACAATTTTTCGGGAAAAACGCCAAATGAAAGGGCTTTTTGCGAGGATTATTAAAGTGAATGTTGGAGAGTTCTAGTAACTAGTAAAAGTTACCAGCACTAGTAACTATGAAATAGTAAAATTTCGAAATTTTCGGGAAAAACGCCAAATGAAAGGGCTTTTTGCGAGGATTATTAAAATCAATGTTAGAGAGTTCTAGTTACTATTAAAAGTTACCAGCACTAGTAACTATGAAATAGTAAAATTTACAATTTTTCGGGAAAAACGCCAAATGAAAGGGCTTTTTGCGAGGATTATTAAAATCAATGTTAGAGCGTTCTAATTAATAGTAAAAGTTACCAGCACTAATAACTATAAAATAGTAAAATTTCAAAATTTTGGGGAAAAACGCCAAATGAAAGGGCTTTTTAGGAGGATTATTAAAATAAATGTTAGAGAGTTTTAGTAACTAGTAAAAGTTACCAGCCCTAGTAACTATGAAATAGTAAAATTTACAATTTTTCAGGTAAACGCGAAATGAAAGGGCTTTTTGGGAGGATTGTTAAAATCAATGTTAGAGAGTTTTAGTAACTAGTTAAAGTTACCAGCACTAGTAACTATGAAATAGTAAAATTTACAATTTTTCGGGAAAAACGCCAAATGAAAGGGCTTGTTGCGAGGATTATAAAAATCAATGTACGAGAGTTCTAGTAACTAGTAAAAGTTACCAGCACTAGTAACTATGAAATAGTAAAATTTACAATTTTTCGGGAAAAACGTCAAATGAAAGGGCTTGTTGCGAGGATTATAAAAATCAATGTTAAAGAGTTCTAGTAACTAGTTAAAGTTACCAGCACTAGTAACTATGAAATAGTAAAATTTACAATTTTTCGGGAAAAACGCCAAATGAAAGGGCTTTTTGCGAGGATTATTAAAGTGAATGTTGGAGAGTTCTAGTAACTAGTAAAAGTTACCAGCACTAGTAACTATGAAATAGTAAAATTTCGAAATTTTCGGGAAAAACGCCAAATGAAAGGGCTTTTTGCGAGGATTATTAAAATCAATGTTAGAGAGTTCTAGTTACTATTAAAAGTTACCAGCACTAGTAACTATGAAATAGTAAAATTTACAATTTTTCGGGAAAAACGCCATATGAAAGGGCTTTTTGCGAGGATTATTAAAATCAATGTTAGAGAGTTCTATCAACTAGTAAAAGTTACCAGCACTAGTAACTATGAAATAGTAAAATTTACAATTTTTCGGGAAAAACGTCAAATGAAAGGGCTTGTTGCGAGGATTATTAAAGTGACTGTTGGAGAGTTCTAGTAACTAGTAAAAGTTACCAGCACTAGTAACTATGAAATAGTAAAATTTCGAAATTTTCGGGAAAAACGCCAAATGAAAGGGCTTGTCGCGAGGATTATTAAAATCAATGTTAGAGAGTTTTAGTAACTAGTTAAAGTTACCAGCACTAGTAACTATGAAATAGTAAAATTTACAATTTTTCGGGAAAAACGTCAAATGAAAGGGCTTTTTGCGAGGATTATAAAAATCAATGTTAGAGAGTTCTAGTTACTAGTAAAAGTTACCAGCACTAGTAACTATGAAATAGTAAAATTTACAATTTTTCGGGAAAAACGCCATTTGAAAGGGCTTTTTGCGAGGATTATTAAAATCAATGTTAGAGAGTTCTAGTAACTAGTAAAAGTTACCAGCACTAGTAACTATGAAATAGTAAAATTTACAATTTTTCGGGAAAAACGTCAAATGAAAGGGCTTTTTGCGAGGATTATTAAAGTGAATGTTGGAGAGTTCTAGTAACTAGTAAAAGTTACCAGCACTAGTAACTATGAAATAGTAAAATTTCGAAATTTTCGGGAAAAACGCCAAATGAAAGTGCTTTTTGCGAGGATTATTAAAATCAATGTTAGAGAGTTTTAGTAACTAGTAAAAGTTACCAGCACTAGTAACTATGAAATAGTAAAATTTCGAAATTTTCGGGAAAAACGCCAAATGAAAGGGCTTTTTGCGAGGATTATTAAAATCAATGTTAGAGAGTTCTAGTTACTATTAAAAGTTACCAGCACTAGTAACTATGAAATAGTAAAATTTACAGTTTTTCGGGAAAAACGCCATATGAAAGGGCTTGTTGCGAGGATTATAAAAATCAATATACGAGAGTTCTATCAACTAGTAAAAGTTACCAGCACTAGTAACTATGTAAATAGTAAAATTTACAATTTTTCGGGAAAAACGTCAAATGAAAGGGCTTTTTGCGAGGATTATTAAAGTGACTGTTGGAGAGTTCTAGTAACTAGTAAAAGTTACCAGCACTAGTAACTATGAAATAGTAAAATTTCGAAATTTTCGGGAAAAACGCCAAATGAAAGGGCTTGTCGCGAGGATTATTAAAATCAATGTTAGAGAGTTTTAGTAACTAGTAAAAGTTACCAGCACTAGTAACTATGAAATAGTAAAATTTACAATTTTTCGGGAAAAACGTCAAATGAAAGGGCTTGTTGCGAGGATTATAAAAATCAATGTTAAAGAGTTCTAGTAACTAGTTAAAGTTACCAGCACTAGTAACTATGAAATAGTAAAATTTACAATTTTTCGGGAAAAACGCCAAATGAAAGGGCTTTTTGCGAGGATTATTAAAGTGAATGTTGGAGAGTTCTAGTAACTAGTAAAAGTTACCAGCACTAGTAACTATGAAATAGTAAAATTTCGAAATTTTCGGGAAAAACGCCAAATGAAAGGGCTTTTTGCGAGGATTATTAAAGTGAATGTTAGAGAGTTCTAGTAACTAGTAAAAGTTACCAGCACTAGTAACTATGAAATAGTAAAATTTCGAAATTTTCGGGAAAAACTCCAGATGAAAGGGCTTGTCGCGAGGCTTATTAAAGTGAATGTTAGAGAGTTCTAGTAACTAGTAAAATTTTCCAGCACTAGTAGCTATGAAATAAAAATTTCGAAATTTTCGAGAAAAACGCCACATGAAAATGCTTGTGGTTTTTATTTAACCAATAGATGCAAGAATGAGTTCGTCTTTCAACCTGTTCAGGTTATATTTTAGTTGGTTTGACTGATTTTAATTGATCATTGTTTAAAACTGTTTGAATGATTTGAGAAAAAATTAAGTTAAAAAACATTTTGAAGAGTACACTTTGAACTTATTATGGGCTGGATGCAGGAAAGGTTCGATAAGCTGTATTCAATTGAAGTGCATATATTTTACATGTTTTTGTATACAGACCCCGTTTGTTTTTTGGCAACTTTCGATTTTGGCAACATTCGATTTATGCACATGTGCCAAAATCGAACGGTTTAAGAAGCGACATTACCTTTTAGTTTTCTCTTAAGCAGGACCAATATAATTTAGACAAACACCAACAATATTTTTTAAGGTTCCTAAATGGTGATAGAATACAACAACAAAAACCTTTTTTTTTATTTATAAAGTACAGACCCCGTTCGATTTTGGCAACACGCTAGTACATTTTGTGTCGCCAAAATCGAATGTTGCCAAAATCGAACGGTTTTTTTCTCCACTTTTTTATCAGTCATTTTTACAAAATAATAAATATTATTATCAAAAACGTTATTTTTAGTCAATTTTCGACCATTTTAAGTAATTTTTGATTTTTTCTCATCATGTTTTTGATGCATTTTGCACTTATCTTGTTTTGTTTATAATGTTTGTTTTTATTTGTCATATTTGCTGTTTTTTTCGTTCTTCATCATTTTTTAGTTGTTTTTAGTCATTTTCAGTCTTTTGTTTGAATTTGTTTTTTAAATTTTTGAATTTTTCAACTTTTTGCCATTTTTTAGTACTTAATACATTTTTTCAAAAACTTTTGTTTTTATTGTTGCATTTTATCACCATTTCAGAACACAAAAACGTATTAGTGGTATTTGTCTGATTTAAATTGGTCCTGTTATAACGAAAACTAAATTGTAATGTTGTTTCTAAAAACCGTTCGATTTTGGCACATGTGCCAAAATCGGATGTTGCCAAAATCGAATGTTGCCAAAATCGAATGTTGCCAAAAACGAACGGGGTCTGTACTCAAATATTACAAAAAGATGAAAAATTCAAAAATAAAAAAAAAATACAAACAAAAGAAAAACAATGACAAAAATCAATAAAAAATGATAAAGAATGACAAAAACAGCAAAAAAAAAACAAAAAAAAACAAAGCCTATTAAAAAACCAAAAATAGTGCAAATTGTTTCAAAAACATGAGAGAAAAAACTATAACAATTTTAAAAATAGTCAGAAATTGACTAAAAATAACGTAAATGATAATAAAAATAGTTTTTTTTTCTAAAAATAAGAGAAAAAAATTTTCAGAAAGAAACCGTTTGATTTTGGCAACATAAAATTTTCGGACATGTTGTCAAAAACGAACGGGGTCCGTATTTCCCGGGAAACAAGCCACCAGATTTCCCGATTGGCAGGGACGAAAAAAAAGCCGGGAAATGGACACTTTAGTGCTGTCCACAATCAAGTTAAGACGTGTGATTACTCTGCTGGCGTTCTGGTCGATTTGCTCCACTAGAGATTTTTTTTCCTTTTTTACCAAGAAATAAAAACATTTATTTTAATAATCAAGGCGATCAGATCTTCCATTTGACATTTTTCCCGATAATTTCAAAGTTTTACTGTTTCATAGTTACTAGTACTGGTAACTTTTACCAATGACAAGAACTCTCTAACATTCACTTTAATAATCCTTACAAAAAGCCCTTTCATTTTGCGTTTTCCCGAAAAATTGTAAATTTTACTATTTCATAGTTACTAGTGCTGGTAACTTTTACTGGTAACTAGAACTCTCTAACATCGATTTTATTAATCCTCGCAACAAGCCCTTTCATTTGGCGTTTTTCCCGAAAAATTGTAAATTTTACTATTTCATAGTTACTAGTGCTGGTAACTTTTACTAGTAACTAGAACTCTCTAACATTGATTTTAATAATCCTCGCAGAAAGCACTTTCATTTGGCGTTTTTCCCGAAAATTTCGTAATTTTACTATTTCATAGTTACTAGTGCTGGTAACTTTAACTAGTTACTAAAACTCTCTAACATTGATTTTAATAATCCTCGCAACAAGCCCTTTCATTTGGCGTTTTTCCCGAAAAATTGTAAATTTTACTATTTCATAGTTACTAGTGCTGGTAACTTTTACTAGTAATTAGAACTCTCTAACATTGATTTTATTAATCCTCGCAACAAGCCCTTTCATTTGGCGTTTTTCCCGAAAAATTGTAAATTTTACTATTTCATAGTTACTAGTGCTGGTAACTTTTACTAGTAACTAGAACTCTCTAACATTGATTTTAATAATCCTCGCAAAAAGCCCTTTCATTTGGCGTTTTTCCCGAAAAATTGTAAATTTTACTATTTCATAGTTACTAGTGCTGGTAACTTTTACTAGTAATTAGAACTCTCTAACATTGATTTTATTAATCCTCGCAACAAGCCCTTTCATTTGGCGTTTTTCCCGAAAAATTGTAAATTTTACTATTTCATAGTTACTAGTGCTGGTAACTTTTACTAGTAACTAGAACTCTCTAACATTGATTTTAATAATCCTCGCAAAAAGCCCTTTCATTTGGCGTTTTTCCCGAAAAATTGTAAATTTTACTATTTCATAGTTACTACTGCTGGTAACTTTTACTAGTAATTAGAACTCTCAAACATTGATTTTATTAATCCTCGCAACAAGCCCTTTCATTTGGCGTTTTTCCCGAAAAATTGTAAATTTTACTATTTCATAGTTACTAGTGCTGGTAACTTTTACTAGTAACTAGAACTCTCTAACATTGATTTTAATAATCCTCGCAAAAAGCCCTTTCATTTGGCGTTTTTCCCGAAAAATTGTAAATTTTACTATTTCATAGTTACTAGTGCTGGTAACTTTTACTAGTAATTAGAACTCTCTAACATTGATTTTATTAATCCTCGCAACAAGCCCTTTCATTTGGCGTTTTTCCCGAAAAATTGTAAATTTTACTATTTCATAGTTACTAGTGCTGGTAACTTTTACTAGTAACTAGAACTCTCTAACATTGATTTTAATAATCCTCGCAAAAAGCCCTTTCATTTGGCGTTTTTCCCGAAAAATTGTAAATTTTACTATTTCATAGTTACTAGTGCTGGTAACTTTTACTAGTAATTAGAACTCTCTAACATTGATTTTATTAATCCTCGCAACAAGCCCTTTCATTTGGCGTTTTTCCCGAAAAATTGTAAATTTTACTATTTCATAGTTACTAGTGCTGGTAACTTTTACTAGTAACTAGAACTCTCTAACATTGATTTTAATAATCCTCGCAAAAAGCCCTTTCATTTGGCGTTTTTCCCGAAAAATTGTAAATTTTACTATTTCATAGTTACTAGTGCTGGTAACTTTTACTAGTAATTAGAACTCTCTAACATTGATTTTAATAATCCTCGCAAAAAGCCCTTTCATTTGGCGTTTTTCCCGAAAAATTGTAAATTTTACTATTTCATAGTTACTAGTGCTGGTAACTTTTACTAGTTACTAGAACTCTCTAACATTGATTTTAATAATCCTCTAATACTGGTAACTTTTACTAATTTCTAAAACCGTCCAACATTGATTTTAAAAATCCATGCGACAAGCCCTTTTTTAGTTAATTCTCGAACAGCAGCAGTGAAAACAAGCTCAACAAATTTGAATCGGTTGAGCCAACAAGCTCAAGCTCCTCTGGAGGCATGAGCTATCGAGCTCACAAGCCAAAAAAAGAGCTAAGGTTTCTTCCAAATAAGAGCTTAGCAATACGAAGCTCCGGAGACAAAAACGATAGGAGCTTCGTCGATTGCTTTGTAAGCGGAGCTATGGAAAAAATGAGCTATGAAGCTCGCTCAAATGAGACTAATTTTCAATCCCTGATTTTGACTGAAAAGCCGAAACGTCCACAAAAAGCGTACATTCATAATAAAAAAAAATAAAATCAGAAATAAAACAAAAAAAAATTAAAACAAAAATAAAAAAAAAAAATTAAAACAAAAATAAAAAAAAAATTAAAACAAAAATAAAAACAAAAATAAAAAAAAAATTAAAACAAAAATAAAAAAAAAAATTAAAACAAAAATAAAAAAAAATTAAAACAAAAATAAAAAAAAATTAAAACAAAAATTTAAAAAAAATTAAAACAAAAATAAAAAAATTCAAACAAAAAAAAATTAAAACAAAAATAAAAAAAATTAAAACAAAAATAAAAAAAAAATGATACAAAAATAAAAAAAATTAAAACAAAAATAAAAAAAATTAAAACAAAAATGAAAAAAACATTAAAACAAAAATTAAAAAAAAGAAAATATAATAAAAAAGGATAAAACAAAAAATTTGAAAAAAATAAAAAAAAAATTAAAAAAAAATAAAAAAAATTAAAAAAACTAAAAAAAAAATAAAAAAAAAATAAAAAAAAATAAAAAAAATAAAAAAAAAAAATAAATAAAAAAAAAAAATAAAAAAAAACATAAAACATATAAAGAAATAAAGAAACATAAAAAAATATAAAAAACATGAATAAACATAAAAAAATAAAAATAAAAAAAATTAAAATAAAAAATAAAAAATAAAGAAATGAATAAAAATAAAAAAAATAAAAAATAAAAATTTTAATAAAAAAAAATAAATAAATAAATATAATAAAATGAAACAAAAAAAAAACAAAAAAAAATAAAATATTGAATTTAAAAACTGAAAACTGAAAAAAAAATAAATTCAAAAAAAAAAAGAAATAAATCAAAAAAATAAACAAAAATTAATAAAAAAAATAATTAAAATAATTAATAAAAAAACTATTTAAAAAATAAAAAAAAGAAAAAAATATAAAAAGAATAAAAAAGATAAAATAAATTAAAAAGGGAAAAATTAAAAAATTAATAATTGCAAAAAATAATATAAAAAAATTAAAAAATTAATTATTAAATAAAAAAATTAAATTAAAAATAATAAAATAATAAAAGAATAAAAAAAATTAAAATAAAAAGAAATGAAAAAAATAAAAGAAATAAAAAAAATAAACAAAAATAATTTATTGAAAAAAATATAAATAATACGTTAAAATTAACAGTCAACTGCTAATAAAATAAAGAAAATTTAAAAAAATTCTAAATTTTGAAAAAAAAGTGAATGAGTAAGTAAGTATTATGAGGAAAGTATGGAAAAAGCATAACAAAACGTATAAATCTTATACACGTTAAAGCAGATATGATATTTACTTAAATTGATAAAATAAAAGAAACATCATAACAGAAATTTAAAAATTAATATATAAAGGGATATGAAAGAACAAATTTAGAACAGGAACATTAGGAATTTGACAGCTAAAGGAATAGAAATACGTAGAAATAAAAGACATTGTAAATGAATTGTATAAAGACAGTCAAATGTCAAATTTTCGAAGGTGATGGAAAGTATTAGAAAAACATGAGAAATCAAAGAAAAAAAAACATAAGCCGTGAATATCATGATTTTTTCGAAAAAATGATACAACGGCTCACCGGCAGGACTTGAACCCACAATCTCCGCTTCAGTACAACGGCGCGTTAGCCCTTTGATACCTCATGTTCCTCTAATACTTTCTATCACCTTCGAAAATTTAATTATTTTCAGGTTCAAAGATGTACTAAGACGAATTCATAACATAGTATTGAGTCAAATTTCATTTTAAAAAATGCTAAGAAGTAGGTACAGTTGAAATTATAACCTACCAGAATAAAACAATTCATAACCAAACACCTATGAAGTTAGAAATAAATCTTAAAAAAGAAAGAAATTGAATGTAAGAGAGATGGTAATAAAATTATTAGAACACAATTTTATTTTTTAAAACTTCGTAGAAGTCTGGAAGGAAATCTCAAACTGCAGTACAATTAAATAAGTTTAAAAATAAAATTTGAATAAAAATGATAAATAAACCTGGGCTGAAGTAAAAATCTAAAAAAAATTATTATGTGTTATCTTAAATGTGTTTCTTCGTAATTTTTACTCGATATGCATATAAACTAATAACTTTTTTTTTTATTTTCTTTGCAGGTGAGTCGATATTCCGAACCGATGGATGATTTGTAAGTTTTTTCTTTAATAAAATTGCAAATGTTTAAAAGTTAAATGCATTTTTATCTATATTTCAATACTTTTCGTGGATCCAAGCGTGGGATTTAGCTATATGGAAGCTTCTAAAAGCCAAAATTTCACTGCCCCCATGGCTTAACAATGAATCTTTTATCAAGATAATAAAATGTGCAAAGTTTCACTTTGATTGGAAAACTCTAAGGCGACCCTCAAACGCCTTGAAGTTGAATAGTTTATGAAAAAAAGTGATAATTTCTATTGAAAAAGCATAATAATTTCTGGCAATACTTTAAAAATTTAAACGAAGATTTTGGGTCTAGGAACAACTTTTCATAAGATTACAAGTAGTTTTATAGTGAGCTAAAAATGTGCTAGACCTTTTGTTTATATTTTCCCAAACATTTTCTAAAAGGATATATGCACGGGAAATAAAAAAAGGTCAAATTAACCGAAAAGCAGACTTATTTTTTTCCATCCATCTTTGTGGGTAAATTTTACCTTTTTTTCATTCCCCTAGCAAAAAGATGAATTCTACATTTTGAGGATTCACTGACCAAAAAGGTTATATTTGTTTAGCTCTATCCAAGTCAATTTCAGCTTGCTACGAGGTAAGCTTTACCTCGCTACAAGGTAAGTTTTACCTCGAAGAGGTAGAAAGTACCTTTGGTGTATTTGCCTTTTTCTCGGTAAACTGTACCTTTTTAAACTTTACCTCGTTGTGAGACGTTGTTAAAAGTTAAAGCATTAACTTTTTTATCTCGGTAAATGTTACCTTTTTATTATTTTCCGTTTCAGAAATCGAAAATTTAACGAAAGTATCTGCAACTTTTTCTCCTAGTTTTTTTTTTCATCGTAAAACTTTCTCTTGAACTCAAATCTTGATCATGGATATTCAGGAATGTTTAAAAGGGGTTTCAAGAATGTTAAAGTGATTTTTAGTAAAAAAATTATCTCA
>NC_073692.1:310964941-311114941 GCF_029784155.1 Uranotaenia lowii | reverse complement strand
TCTGATACTGAATCCATAAAAAAAATATTAGAAATGTAGATGCAGATGAACTATTCCAAACTTTTGCCCAATTGTAATAATTCGTAAAAATGATTATTTCCTCATTTCATCATTAGAAGATATTCTTGAAAACCTTTTGAAAATCAGATTTTGTTTAAACTCAAGTCAAAGTATTTATGTTTTGTTTCAATCGAAACTATTGAATGTTTTGGATAAAAAAAAACCTAGTTATCTAAGTCGAATACATTTTCCAAACTATCTGTACTGATATGTACACATCCAATGATAGGTAGTTCTAATAACTGGTATTATGAAAGCAAAAAAGGCTATCACAATTTCACAAGTGTCCAATTTTCATTTTTTGTTCGAAGGTTCAAATTGAATCAATTGTTCACCTGCGTCCTATACAGTTCCCTATTGACACTTGTGCTGTAGACAAGCACACTTGACTGAAGTACCTCGACTGACTGTTCCATATTTAGTCACTTTCCGGACGCGTTAAATATCGGAGACCAAAAAACCCCGATAGAGCCAGCCAATCGTTTGTTCCGCGACATTGGAGTGATAATTAAATGTCCATACCGATTCGTTCGTTGCAGTAGCGCCCTTCATAGAGAGTAACAACAGAAAAAAAACCTAAAAAAGAGCCTGGCATGAAGCAACAGAACTCGGCCATCGCTGGTTTTGTCCACTTTCTGGGGAAAGTCTTCGGTGGGACACAAACGAGAGAAGGTGGCGGAGTGGCCGCGGACGGCAGAAACTATCTCTACAAGCGACTGGCACAAGAACCGCTAAACGGTAGCGATCTGTACCTGCAACATCATCAGCTGGGACGTGACTTCCACAAAACTGGATCGATCAATGTGGTATGCGAAACAACAAAAACAAATCAAGCAAACTTAACTTTTAACAACTGGAGCTAACGAGAATCTAAGCTAAATACAACGAACGCTTTGAGTGGAGGTTGTTAAAATGCTAACACAAATTTGCTATGGAAGTCAGCTTTCCTTTTACCCGTAACTTCTAATTTCAATTAACTGCTCGATGAAAGATTAACATGTTCTTTACCAGGTTTTCGTACTAACAACCTTAGCCGCCTAAATTTATATTATTTTAGAAATGAATTATTTCAACCTTAGATAGGTAGATTATACTATATCAAAAATGGCAGCAATTCGATTAGGCAGCATGTTATACCTATGTGAAACAAAAAGAATGCAGAGTTGATTCAGCGATGCATAGTCAAACATTTCAAAATTTCAACCTTGTCGTCAGGCTTATACAACTATGCATCAATTTTCTTCCAAGATTCAGGACCAAATATAAGATCGAAGGATACGTTTTGGCGAGGATTATTCAAATGGAAAATTTATTGTTCAATCTCATTGCAAAACATCGTTTATTGAATGTTTTTTAAAAAGAATCTTGTTGGCGTTTGTGATTTTCGTTGAGTAAGAAAAGGTATCTTCGATATTTTGATCATGATTTTTCTACCTAGTTTTTTTTTGTAAATTTCGTATATGAACGCTTTTTTCCTGTTGGGGAGAAGGTCCAGTGCGATCATTTAGTTGATCTATTGTGGAAAATGATTTCATCATTGTTAAGTAAAATTTCAGATCTGAATCGAATTTAGAAATACATCCTTGTATTCACATAATCCACGTTGAAATTTTAAATCAAAATTAGCCGGCAAGATTTAATTTCTTTTTTTTTTTATCTTAATAATTTGACTTCTACGAAATTAAATCACGCTCACTATTTCCTGTTGCATCAAGCTTTGGTATGTTGATGAAACAGAGAAACTCGTTCACTACTACTAAGCACGAATGGTTGGATCTCTTCTTCTCGAAAAAGTTTTCCAGAAAACCTACTTAAAGAAAACAACAACAATATTTTCCACTCGTTCCTGAACTTCAATACACCTACAGGTGCTGTGCCTGAGATGTCCGAAGCTTTGAAGCTCCAAACGAAACTCTATTCACGTGAGGCAATTGCATTCGATTGGCTTTACGACGCATGGCAGTTAAAGGACACGTCATCTGAGAGCGGGGAAAACAGATGGCCGTGGCGCCAGTGCTTGAAAATTTTTTGGCTTTTCAATAACTTTGGTAACAATTTAACTAGTCGTTGTTTAATTTTGTTTTAAATACTGATTAAATTTAAGCCTAATTTATTCATTTCATTATTATACAAGTTTTTATTTTTCTTCTGCACTCTTTAGATTCCAAATCGTTGAGTTCTGATTCTGAATCTTTATTCTGATGTGGAATTATATTCGGGTTATATAATTCTAAACATGAATTCTTGTTTTAGATTTAGATGCTGGATTGTGGTTCCAAACTCTGAATCTGGATGTTCGTTCAGTCGCAAAGGAAACTAGACACATTTGTATGAAACAGATTTTACGAGTTCTATTGCTAATTGCTTTCATATTGCTTCATATTGCTTTTATCCTTCTAAGACAAATGCTTTTTTATCGTTAGGTTTAAACGATTGAAAGATTGGGAAACGAAACATTAAAATAAATAATATTAAAACCTAGTTTTGTTAAATGATGTTATGTTTTCAGGCTCCGACTTGTTAAACTTGTATTTTGATTCCTGATTGTAACTCTGAATTGAAAATCACAGTGAACAAATTTTAAATCATAACCAATAACGAGCTCAAATCATTCTAATTCCAATGGTTTATTCTGAACAAAGTAATTTCCTTAAACCTCTATTTTCAGAACCCATTCGGTTCATTGAAATGCGTTCTAAGTTTTTCGGATTTGTTCAGCCTGGATTTGAGGATTTTAGTTCTTGTTTGTGGTTCTTTATTGTGGTTTTATTTTTTATGGCAGTCTTGTTCTTACCTTTCTCAGCATAGTATTTTTTTAAAATTTAAAACCATGTTTTTCAAATGTATTTTTTTAGTTTCAGCGTTTTTGAATGCTACAAAGGATGAAAATAAAAAATCACAAAAAACTGCTTTACATAGCCAATGAGTTATTTGAATTATATAGGGCGGGTGTGCCTAATTTTGCTATATTTTGTCTAGTCAGGGTTTTTTTTGGATAAGAGTAAGCCATTTCTTCAATTATAAGATATACATTTTTTTTAACTAAGTTCCAAATTCTTTTATGCACTCGGTCGAAGTTTGTATAATCATTTTAAGCTTTTATTTTCAAAAACTAATCGGTTTTTCAAAGTGTGTGCCGATGTTCCTATTTATTCCTAATTTTTAACATATGTGTTCCTAATTATGGAAATACAGTGAGTGAAACAAGAATAGTGCCACCAAGTGTTTTGCTTGGTAAAATATGAATGTTTAAAAATCACCAACATTTTCTTCTACCACTTGTTTTAAATTATTCAACTAAATAATCTTGATTTTTGTGGAAAAATACAAGTGTTACTATTCTTATTTTGTTGCACCCTTTTTCATACTTTTTGGTCCTCAACGCCAATTGCTTCGTCCAAAAAAAGTAAACTTAATGCTTGATTTGTCCGCAATTGTAAAAGAAAATTTGGTGATTTTAAAATGTTGATGATGTCTATAATTTTTTTTGGATTCCTAACCTTGCATCACAGAAAACTATCACAGAATTTTTGGGTTTAACCACAGAAAGTTAGAATATTATTTTGCAAAATACAGAATATATTTCGGATACCTTGACCGCGAAAAAATCATAGCCGAAAAACACCAAAATTCGGCGCTCTATATCTTAGAAATCATTGAACTAAATTCCACAAATTTACCTGCTTTGAGTTACGGCAAGTGTTGTGTTCAATTTTGCCGAAGAAAGTTTAATGATAAAATAAAGAATTTTGGAGTTATGCTTTTAAGTGTAGCACACTTGTAGCGAGCAAAAAACTAGATATCTCGTATTTGATCTGCAATGTGTTAACATCCCAAGCAACCAGATGTCCCTTAAAAAGGTTCCTTGGAAGCTTAATCAGCTCTCGTTTCTGTCTGAAGAGAATGCTAATCAGCCCAAAATTTTAGTTCTTAAAGCTACTTTGAAGTTCGTTTAGGTGGCTGAAGAGAATGCTATTCAGCTTCTAAGAGAATGTCAAAAAACTTTTACGCGCTGAAAAAAAAATCCGGTTGACAGATTGCTCTGACAACCAGATGACAGATTGCTAGATTGCCGGTCTGTTTAGGTTTATTTCATGGATTTCAATGTTTATTTGATTTTTATTACAAAGAAAACTACTATTCGACTATGAAATTGAACCACTGCTCTCTGACATGAAACGAAAGGCCGCTAACCCCCTGACCAAACCAACTGAATATTTGGAGGTTGTTATATGTGGCATTTAAACTGATTTTTTGAGAATATTTTTACTATGGATTTGAGTAGGTTTTTTCACATATTCATTAGAATTTGGACATGAATTGAAAAGAAAAACAATGCACAAGTAATTTTTAAAACTTTTATTCATTAAAACTTTTCAACACTTATACGCGAGATTCACTTTCTTACCGAAAACAGCAGAAAATTATGGGCTTTCGGCTGGATGTGGGTGTTATTCGAATCGCTGGCATTGATCCGAATCGCTGGTATTGATCCGACAGATCGAATACTATCCCTCGTTCCTGGTTCGACGTTTTACTAAAGAAGTGGACACCGGTCTTGGATAGAACGGTGTAAAATTTTGAGGCAATGCTTCTATCTGCACCATATTCCTGCCGGATCCAGCACCAACCGAATGTTATAGATGTTCTCCAAAGGTCCCTTCCTGCTGCTCCTGTTTTTTAAAGGTAATCCTGGTGGCCCAGATCGTGGACGAAAAAATTACGCGGTCAGAGTAAAAAACCGAATCAAACAATAAATTTTTCTTTTTAGTTATTGGTTGTTGTTTTAAGATTAATTCTCATGCAAACAATGAACTTTTGACAGACAATTGACACTATTTTTGACATGTCTCTTAGAAGTTCCAAACAAGTTCTTTACGCTACCAAGTTGGGCCTGAAATGGTTCATTAGAAAGTGCTTAGCGAACATTTGCGCCCTTCTTGAATGATGTCGCATAAAAAGCGCTTAGAAGTTCCTTTTCAGACTTTTATACCTTTCAAAAGGCGTTAAATGTTTCTAGGGAACTTGTACGTGACATGAGCACCTGAAAGTCTCAAAACATCTTTTTTCAGCCAAATCTGAACTTTGAAATTCCATGTTTAAGTAAGTGAACGACTTTTGGTTGCTTGGGATGCCATGTCCAGAATCAAGCACCCAGAACTCAGGCTCTAGAAAAAAATTAAAATTAAATAGTTAAAAATCTTACTCAGTATTCAAGAAGGGATTCGAATCAAATTTTCAGAATACTTAGGAGGAATAAGGTTTAGTAGATTCTGTTTTCATAGTCGCTGATAAAAATTTAAATTAGGATATAAATCAGTAGCAATTAACTAGAGCTAAGCATTAGAAATAAAAATAAAAATTCGAATAATAATCCAAACATAAAGTTATGTTTTGATTGAGGTATAGGTATAGATCCGTTATTCACCCGAAATTCATCGTTGATGAAATATAATTTCAGAACAAAGAAACCAGGTCAAATTCAGTATGCGATAAACTAATTTTTAATTGTAACATTATTGTTTTAATTTAATCAAATAGTGTTAACAAAATTATAAAAAATATGAGTTTTGCACCTGATATGAATTTAGATACGAAGAAGCGAGATTGGTATATGTAGCTAACTAAAAATTGATAATTTTGGCACTTCTTCCCTCCGATTCCTAAGGCTACAATTAATTGCCTACTTCTTGGCATTTAAACCTACTTAAATTATTTTCTGTTGAAATCCTTACAAACAACATCGTTATCTGAATAACCTTTGAATTTGAAGTTTGAGTAACTAATAAATTTAAGTCCTTTCACACGTTTAAAATTTAAAGACAAAGTCTTATTCTAGTTAAATAAAAACCCTGATAAACATAACCATTAGTGTATTTTAAAACGGAGAGGATCATGAAATGTCAATCGTTAAAACCGAGAAAAAATCGGGAATGGAAACTCGCTGGCCACCCTGGATATAGCTTTTAAATACACCAAAGTTAATAATAATTATCATGCTTTAAGTTATAACCATTTATTCTACAGCTTTTAACAAATAATTGGATAAAATTAGTTTTACGACTTTACGTCAATCATATTCATTTCAAAAACATGCTATAACTTCGATATAGTTTGGAACACTTTGACTATGTCCAACATTAGTACATATTGAAAAGTGTTCCTAATTTTTTTAGCTTTTACCTGAAAAAAACATGGTTGTAACATTCTAATTACAAAAATCATGGTAATAAACAATCAGAATTTTTTTTCGAAAAAATCGGTTGAATAATCCAGCTTTAATCTTCCATTTCTTAAATAGCGTTTTTGAGGAACATGCTAAGAATCCCGTTCAATTTGGACATACTTTGAAACCATCCGGTTTTTACTAAAAATCTTGGGAGTAAGTAAATTGTATATTCGATTGAAGTTCAGATGATCCGTTGCATGATCAATTGTTTTGTAGTTGTGATAATTTGAGAATAACTTCACAAACAATCAAAATCAAATGTTATGTAAACATTAGGTACACATGCCAAATTAAGAACACCCACCCTACCATAGGAAAATATTTTTTAAGAACTATTGAAAGCCAAGTCAAGCAAAAACTGCCATTTTTGAACAATTTTCAATGGATTCAGATTTTTAATTTTGAAACCTTTTTTCTTCAATTACTTAGCTTTTTCTCATATTAGCAAAAAATGAAGCTTAAGAATAGGCACACCCAATCCCATGTAAAACGAAAATCAATTATGGTACGCACATCTGATGAACTTTTCTGCACACTTGGTGAATTCTGCCGCACACTTAGTGAATTTATTTCACACTTGATGTACTGTGCAGCACATCTGATGAATTTGGCTGCACATCTGGTGAATTTCTGTCCGTTCCAGCGCACATTTTCGCACACTCCAGTGTGCTACCAATATGCTTTCCTCGCGTTCCAAATGAATACTTCATATCTCTGATATCAACGATGCAGTTGGCGGACAGTCAATGAAATACTTATCCCGTACAACTGTTATCGATGTTTACTCTCAGGCTCGAACTCACGGATATCGGCTCAGGAAGCAACTGACTTGCCAACTGAGCTATATCACAAGCCCGACCCAAAAGGCATCGAAAAACCATATGTGAGCAAAAAGTCTATTGTTTTGGGTCTTGTCTAGTGTTTTAGGCCTTCGACACGATTGATCATTTTCCATTTCTGATTGCGTACGAAATCGATGACATTGCCAATTCTCTTTTCGCTTACTACTTTCTGAAAATGGAGCATTTTGGGACCAGTTCTGTCACATTTGCGTAGCCAATTGAGACTTTGGGACTACGTACGACACGTAGTAATAGGGCTCTTGCTGCACACACATACAAGAGGTCTGTTGGACAAACATTAGCGGTTTTAATATGTGGGAGGGAAAAATTCAACTAAAATTTCTGATTTTCCTAAAATGTACGCTTTTTATCTAATGAAGCATCATTAGGTATATTTAGAATTATCTGCTTGAAACTGTAAATGATAATTTGGGGATTTGATTCGATATTAGTGAGGAATCAAGCAGTGCAAAATTAAAAAAAAAAACGAAACCAACCTTCCTTGTAAAAGGCGAACACGAAATTATTGCGACACCGAAAATGTCGTGCCAATTTCAGGGTACTTTTATACATATACATATTTACTTCAAAAATCAAAAGAATATTGAATCGATGGCGCATTGAGTGTAAAATTTAACGCATTTTCGCTTGATGCCCTCCATCAAAGTCTTTACGGTATCATTCGGAACCAGTTTATCACTGTTCATTTTCTTACCATGTCCTTCTCGTCTTTGACTGTCTTCTTGCTTTTCCGAACTTCCTGCTTGATTATCTACCGGACGTAGCTCCGGACAGTTTGGCGGGTTCATGTCCTTTGGAACAAAATAGACAGAATTGATCTCATACCACTTCACGACACTTTCAGAATAGTGGCATGATACCAAATCTGGCCAAAAAAGCGGAGTTACGTCGTGTTGCTGCAAGAACGACAAAAGGCGCTTCTCGAGGCACTCAGATTTGTAGATCTCGCCATTAGCTGTGCGTGCCCTTTGTCACGAAAGGCTCACTCCTCAGTCCGCAAGAGCAGATGACCTGCCAAACAAGATATTTGGAGGCGAACTTCGACATTTTCTTCTTCTTAAATTTGTCGTCCACATCGAACTTGCTCTTACCGGTGAAAAACTTCAACCCCGGAATTTGCTTAAAAGCGGCTTCTATATACATTTCGTCGTCCATCACACAAAAGCCATATTTTGTCAGCATCTTCTCGTAGAGCTTTTGTATCCGAGTTTTAGCCGTCGATTGTTGCCGCTCATCGCGGTTTGGGAAGTGTTGTACCTTGTGTGTGTGTAGTCCAGCTCTCTACTTTGCATTCTGGACCTAGCTCTGCGACATGCCGATCTTTTTATGTGTTTGTGTTAAAAAAACGTCAACCGCTCCTGGAACAGCTTCAACAGTCTGGTGATGGTTACATGGTGAATGTTCAACATTTTTTCCAACTGTCGGTGCGACAGGTCAGGAAATTCCAGGTGTTTGGAAAGAATTTGTTCTCTCCAATCGCGTTGGTTCACCTTCATTTTCGTTGAACCCGATAGGAAATACACCCTACTATTAATCATACTTAGTCGGCTCGCGAAGGGTGCGTCGGCCGATTTTTGTTCATACTAATCGGCCTATTGTTGCAATGTCGCTTATGGGAGTTTTTGCTGGGCATCAGCCGATTAATAAGCCGATTTCGTAGGCCTATCAAATAGGGTGATGAGTAGCACGATTGTGTAGGAACCGACTAAATCGCCTGATTAGTAGGACGATAAAGTTGATGAGATATTCCTACCCAATCGTACTAAATAGCTGGATTGATTGACAACAAAAATTGATTTTTCTTCGTACCACCCAACTCAATCCGACTAAATAGCAGAATTGATTGGCCTCAAACATCGATTGTGTTTCCTACAACCCTACCCAATCGTACTAAATAGCTGGATTGATTGATCGCAAAAATGGATTTTTCTTCGTACCACCCAACTCAATCCGACTAAATAGCAGGATTGATTGGTCTCAAAAATCGATTCTTTTTCTTTCCACCCTACCCAATCGTACTAAATAGTCGGATTGATTGACCGCAAAATAGAACCACCCGACCAAAAAGGTTTATTAGTCACATGATTTTGTAAAATAAACCTGCGAAGCCATATTTAATAGCAGTATGGACTTGACTGGAGCAAGTCCAGTGGAGATTTTTCTTATGAGAATGCCGAAATCTTTTAACTTAGCCGATTTGGAAACGACATGTCCTGCGAAGAAGCTTGCCATCCAAGCACTGCATCTAGAAACTGGCCCACGGTGAGGGCGGCGGAATTCATAAACGATGCCTCCATCGGAGTCAGGATCACCTTCTATTACGGCTTCAGGCATATCCGGCAAACTTTTGGGAACTTGGTCAGGTTGAACGTCGTCATGATGGAACCGATAGAAATGCGCTCGCCACTCCAACGAACCGCTGCCTGATGAGCACCGACGAGGCCTTCCTTGCTGTCGTGGGCCAAGCTTTCCCATCGATGAACTCCATCACACAACAAATGTCAAAAATTAATTCAGTTATGACTATTCCATACTAAATAGGCTTAGGCTAACTAAATAGAGTCCTACGAAAACCTACTAAATTGACCAAACCCCCCCGATAACGTAGATCAACTTATTGTGCTACTAAATCATACGTAATTGTGTGAGCCTACTCATCAGCCGATTTAGTATGGCACCTATTTCATATTCTAGCCCGATTAATCGGCATACTAAATAGGGTCATTGATTTAGTAGGATGATTCGTAGCCAGACTAAATCGGCACCCAACTAAATATGTGTACGGCGAAATTTTTCATCTGTCAAATTTCCTATCGGGAATCTAGAAACATGACTTCGGGTACGAACACAGTGAGCGCGAAGCGAACTGCGAAGCGAAATATTCATTCACCGGATGAATTTCGCAAGTTCGTTTTTGAAGGCCGGCCACAGTGTACGCGAATTGCGAAGCGGTTCAACACTGAAAAAAACCTTCGGTGTATTGCAAACATTAATCACTCGTGAAAAAATCTTTGCAAATTTAATTTGCAGAATCAAAACTGTGAGCGAGGGATACGTACCGCGCAAAAAAAAACTAATCCGCGTTAATTCCGCGAAAAACCAAGTTAATTCCGGAAAACCGCGGAAAAAAACCTTGCACGTACTAGGACCACAGGATTTGTGAAAAGGAATCTTAGGACCGGGATAAGGACCTGATTTTTGACGCCCAAATCCAAGATGGCGGCTTCAGCCTAAATTCAAAATGCTTTTAATGACTGAAAATTGCATAAAACCCCCAAAATGTGGGTATTAGGTGAAAAGAATCAATTAGTAAAAGTCGAATTTTGCAGTCTGACGCTATGAATCGCCATCTTAAAATCCAATACGGCGGCTTCCACTCAACTTTAAAATATTTCAAATGACTGAAAATCGCAAGAAAAAACATCTACCAAAACTATGACAAAAATATTACAAAATTATTAAAAAAAATTAAAATATTATAACAACAAAAATTACGAAACTCTGACAAAACTTTGATAAAAAATATGGTAAAGGTGATAAAAATATTATATAAATTTGAGAAAAATATACCAAATCTATGATAAACTTGACTGTTAAAATGGCGAAGCCATGAGTAAATTTAAAAAAAAAAAATCTGACAAAAATTAATAAAAATTTACTAAATAATAACAAAAAATTAATAATAATGCCAAAACCCGAAACAAAAGCTTTGACAAATATTTGACAACATTATGGATAATATGACAAATTAAATTAAAAATATGACAAATATAATAACTAATAAAAAATTACAAATATGACAAAAATTTGTAATAAAATAACATAAATCTTTCAATACTATGACAAAAATCTTACAAATGTGATAAAAATATATGTAACAACGCTATTAAAAAAATATAATAGAAATATAACAAAACTATGATAAAAAAAAACAAAATTATGACAAACAATTGACAATGGTTGTTATAGTACTGTAAGGTTTTTGTCATTTTATTTTAATTTTTGTCATTATTTTGTCATGTATTCATTTGTCGTATTTTTGTCATAGTTCTGTCAGATTTTTTGTTCATTTGATTGTAAGTTTCTTTTGATAGTTTTGTCTTTTTTTCCGTTCGATTATATATAGTCGTTTTACCATCTTCTCTTCATACTGAATGTCTTATCCGGTACAACTGTATTCGATGATTACTCTTGTATTTGAACTCACGGACATTGGCTTAGGAGGGAACTAACTTGCCAACTAAGTTAGACATATCACAAGCCCATAGATTTGTCTAGATTTTGTCATTTTTTTTTGTCATATGCCATATATTTGTAACATATTCATCATTTTATGTTCGGATTTGTCATGTTTTTTGTTGAAATTTTGTTATTTTAATGTCGTATTTATCATCATTTTGTCATTTTTCTTACATACATGTATATTTGAAAGTATTTTGTTATATTTTTATTTCATTCTTCATAATTTTGTCAGATTTTTGCCATTATTTTGTCAAATTTTTCCATATTTTTACCACCTTTGTAATAATTTTTTTTATAGTTTTATATATGTTTGTCAGATGTTTCTAATTTTATTGTAAATTTTTTGTTATTATTTTGTCATTTTTGTAAATTTGTTGTCAAATATTTGTCCTTATATAAGTTCTGTCAGGTCATTTTATGGTCAAATTTTGATTATAATTTTGTCATATATTTTTTCTCATTTGTCTTGTCATAGTTTTGCAGTTTTTGTGATTTTTTTCTTATATTTTTGTCTAATTGTGTTATATCTGTCATATTTTTGGCATAATTTTTTTTACTACATTTGTCGTGTTTTATTCAAAATTTTGTCATTTATCTCTTTTTTGTTTGTCATATTTTTGTCATATTTTTAATTTTAGTAATATTTTTAATATGTTTCCACAGTTTTGTTATATTTTTGACAATATAACTTTCTTTTTATAACACTTGTCATATTTTTGTTTATTTGTTTCAGTGCTTTTTTGCAGTTTTCTCAAAATTTTTGTTAAATTTTTGTCAGTCATTTTTTATCAATTTTTTGATCCCTTTTACTCATTTCTTATATTTTGGATGGATCATGCGATTTTCACTTATTAACTGCATTTTGAATAGAGCGGAAACCGCCATCTTTTATTTCAAAATGGCGTCGGACAGCCAAATTCGACTTCTTACTTATTGAGTACTTTCATCCAATACCCATATTGTGGGAGTTTCATGTGCTTTTCAGACACTTCCAGCATTTTAAAGTTGAGTGGAAGCGGCCATATTGGATTTCAAGATGGCGTCGTATAGCAAACTCCAACTTCTATCCGTTCAGCCCCTTCACCCTATACACATATTTTGGAACTTTCATGCCACCGGTCGTTTATTGCCAGTTAGAATTTGTTTCAATTGAAAAAGACTGAAACCGCGTTTTTTTCGAAAATCCGCGCTAAAAAACCGTGCATTTTTCATTACCAACACAGAAACGGCTATGATAATTAAATAAATAAACTGTTGAAAAAGATTTTTTAGATAAATCATTTTACGATAAAAAATATCCGAGATAATATTTTCAGTGTATGTCCGGATGAACAGGATGAACTCGCGCGATCCAGCCGGGTCTTCGCATGAAAATTCGCTTGCACTGTGGCCGGTCGATGTTTTTTTCAACGTGTTTCAATGAGAAGCGGTTTGCCGCGCGAATTGGAAATTCGCTTCGCACTTCGCTTCGCGCTCACTGTGAATTCGACCTTCGAGTTTGACAGCATGTAAAAAATACACACCAATGAGAAAGTGTGCAAAATTTGGTTGATTTTTTACCAAATGGTAAATGTAGAATGTGTCACAATAATTTCGTGTTCGCCCTTTAAGGTACTAAATAGGAACGGTTCCCCCAGATCTTCTGTTGACGGATTGTGGTCTATTTCATCTAGTTTTGAACCTAGAGGATAGAACTAAGAGCTTTCGTCGCCAAATTTAGTTAGATACTTGAGCAATATTTTTTCTGCTTCCATTGAAAACGGTCGTATCAATTGAGAATCTTCATTTCTCCAGCGTATCTCACTCTAATTCAGTAAAAAAATTACAGTTCAGAAATTTACTGGCTTCTTAAAAATGAGCAGTACACCAGAATATATTCGTAAGTTTCCAAAAACTCCTATAAAAATAATTTTCTTTCGTAGATTTGTATTCATTTAACATGTAGTATTCACTTTTGTTTGCCCAACAGCTTAATCATAATAACCTGCTGTGCAAAAGCCCTGTACTATGTTATAGTAAACTCGATACTATAACATTAGACTGAGTCGATTTGGGGTCATTTTCGAATTTCTCAAACCCTGGGGTCTAAAAAGCTTCGTCTTGGTCCAAAACTCATCCATGATTTTTTGCAGAATTTTTAAGTAACGTGCAGAATATGAGTAAATTTGAACTTTTAGGTTTGTATGGGAAAATTGAATATTTTGTAATGGAAAATCAACATAATTTTTGTTTCTTCTGTGGAACCGAGTCAGCTGACAGTTTTTGTGCCAATTTATAAAATTCCGAAGGGAAATTTTCCGCTGAACAACTTTGTAGAATATCATAACTTCGTATCTTATTATGCAAAAAAGTGATATTAGCTGTTTAACAGAGGTATGTATTTTCGCATTGATAAATAATAAATTTCATTGACATCACTCCTGGAGTCTCGCGAAGTATAGCATGAAAAGTAGCCATGCAATACCTCGCCAGACACACAGCAGGGATGTCAATTGAATTTATTGTTTATCAATGCGAAAAGACATACCTCTGTTAAACAGCTTATAACTTTTTTGCCTAATAAGATACCAAGTTACAATTTTCTACAAAGTTGTTCAGCGGAAAATTTCCCTTCGGAATTTTATAAATTGGCACAAAATCTTCCAGCTGGCTCGTTTCACAGAAGAAACAAAAATGATGTTGATTTTTCAGTACAAAATCTTCAATTTTCCCATACAAACCTAAAAGTTCAAATTTACTCATGTAAACGTTACTTAAAAATTCTGCAAAAAATCATGGATGAGTTTTGGACCAAAACTAAGCTTTTAAGACCCCAGGGTTTGAGAAATTCAAATATGACCCCGAATCGACTCAGTTTACTATAACATAGTATATGATAAGTGAAGATACTTCGATTAACTTTGACAAGATTAACAAATGTTATCTTTTAATCAATTAACCTTCAGCCGTCTCACAATCCGCTCCAATTTCTTCACAATTTCATCATACTGAAAAGTTTCCAGTTTCATATAATGTATCCCTTATCGTAGGAAGACGTTTTGGTTTGGCCAAGAAAACGTCGATTGACTCATAATATGTATTACAAGCCGAAGAATTGAAAAATAAGGTTTTAGAAACTCAATTCTGATATTTGCCTATTTGTTCAGTTCTGATTCATTTCTGTTTATTGGAACAATTGTGCTGTTGAGATAAAAATAACTTATATTTATTAATTAGCGACTTCTCAATTGGAAGGCCGGATAGTTTGTTTCATGTAGTGCTCCGAATATCCCAGATTCTCATCCTTTGAACGGTTGGTACTTGGTTTGCCTTCATTGTACTCCTTCCGATAATTTTATAATGAAAACCTGAATTAGATAAGTTGAATTTTATTAGTAGTTTTTTCAAGCGTTGGACACCTTTCGTGCAATCTGTTAGTCAAAACTGATAACACTGCGGAAAAGCTCCCAGGAAAAGCTGTATGGGTGTATCAGGAGAACTGATTCTCTCGTTTTCCGATAGTAGTTGTAGCCAATGATTTTTCCGACCATATCGTGGAGGCACTTCCGCCGATAATGCGGAGCTCGATTCAAAGCAAAGAAAGGTTCTCCATCGTACAGGTTCGTTTCCCGAGGACATTTGTTCCGCAGCGGTCGTCGGGTGCGGATATCTGCGATTTTCTTCGCTCGCATTCGGCTCTCTCTCTCTGTCGGTTTTTGGAGTTCGGTGTGGTTCGGTGGTGGTTCCAAGTGAGTTGGTGAGAGGGTAGGAGACGAGTGTTGCTATAAAAGGATTTTCCAACCACCCACCCTCACTGCCGGGTTGGTTGTTCGTTTGGGGTTTTTTTTCTGTTCTCTTTTGCCCGCAGTGTTTGTGTATACGCATCAGCAGCAGTAGCAGTATAAGTATATACAAGTGGTGCGGGGCAAGTGTGTGCGCGGGGGAAGTTTTTCCGAGTGGGGGCCACCGAAGGACAACTAAATCCTTGGCCTGATAGTGGTGAGATATTATATTTTCTCTGGTCCTTGTAATATCCTTTTTTCTCCTTTGTCGTTTGCTGTTTGGAAGGAAACTTTCTGGAATTTCTTGTGGAAAAAACGAAGCGGGCCCATTAAAAGTTAATTTTGTGACAGTGATTTTGTGCTGCCGTTAGTCGGTGGGAAAACCAGTTTTCCTCGGCGGTTCTCTGAAGTAGCGGAACAGCGGAGTTTTATTTTGAGTAAGCCGAAAGCCGAGAAAGAGATAGCAGAACCAGGAGAAAGGCCCTTGATGCGGTCAGAATGAGTGGCGACAAAGTAGCGGCGGATAAAGTAAATATGCATTTGTGATTTAATGTTGCAGTTTTTATCCTGTTTTGAGTTGTTTTTTTCGCCCTCGACATTGTTTGTCGTAAATCACCAACTATCACAAGACTCTCCAGGAGAAGGTGTTGGCAAACTTGGACCCAATCCAGGACAGAGCAACTTTTAAAATCGATTAGGGCCAACTAAAGTGTGATTCTTTGCCTTTGTTTGTGTTAGTTCACCCCTCCTCTCATCTCAGATCGACACCCGGAAGGAAAAACACAAAAATAAGGTCATGTGTTGCACTCGTAAGCTGCTGAAAAACACAAATTCGAAACTAAACCAAACCTGAAAAACCAAATTTTTCCTAATACCAATCGCGACGATAATAACCTTATATATTTCGTGATTCGCATGCCGGATTGGAGCGATTGCGGTGGAAATGTGTGTGAGTGAGTGTGTTTACTTTAACAGTCAACACCCGACCACTCACCCACCCTTTTAAAATTGCCGGAGCTGATTCATAATAACATGGAATAGGAAGCAACTATCAAGCAGCAGAAACTACAAATTTCGTGGCAGTGACAAAGTCGATGGTGCTGCGGAACAGTAGAACGCTTCAGATATATTTTTTTCAGGTTTAAATGGCGATTTCGCTTCGGAAATCACTGTTGTAGTATGGTATGATTTGTATGTACAGTAACTTTACACTGGTGACTACAGTGATTCCAACATAACTCAGGCTTTTTGCAATGTTATAATTTTGTATGTTATCGTTTTGAACCATTCCTCTGGGAATTAGAATTCATTCTTGGTACAAGCCGCAGGTGGTATTGGATGTGTTTTTTTTTCACAAAAAATAGCAAAATCGAACATAAACGTGATCAATATGGCTGGCAGCATTGAAGTTTTGAATATTGTTCAAAATTAAAAACGAACATATCTGTTAGCAGCGAATGAAAAAGATTTTCTATGTTTAGTTCAATCATGAATGAATGTTGAATGTTGAACTCATACCGTCGTGGGCATGAATGATTGAGCTGAATCTGCTTATTGTTAAGCTGCACTAAAGCTTGCTCAGGTAGAATTGGAATCAAAACAATTGCCTGTATTTCAGTTATTTATCGTTGTATCGAAATGTATTCTTCATACTTTTAAGAAAAAAAAAATACGGTTAAATTAATAGTCATGGCTTCGAAGGGATTCTCGATTTTTTTCTGTAACACAGCTCATTATGCGGCGCACACTTTTTTCGTTCATCGTTTTAGCTACCTTATTGCACCAGGTCTTCATCTGATTGGTGTCTTTGACAACCTTTCCTTTTGCCTTGAGTCTCCTCATCATGATTGCCCAGTATTTCTCAATAGGTCGGAACTGGGGGCAGTTGGGTGTGTTAAGGATTTTCGTAACGAACTTGACCCCTTCCTCTGCATACCATTCTTGAAAGACTTTGCCGTAATGACAGCTTGCCAAATCCGGCCAAAACATTACGGGATGGTCGTGGGATCGAATGAACGGCAAAATTCGTTTTTGGAGACACTCTTTTTGGTATATGTCCAACGTTTGTCTTATTTGTAAAGAAAACTTTCGTTTTTTTTTCACAGCTGCAAACGCCCTACCAAATCATAAATTTCCGTGCAAATTTGTCGGCAAAAACAAATTTTAATTTCGCTGGAACATCTCCCCGAGTAAAAATTTTGACCTGAGATTTGCCCGAAGTCAGCCTTGACATAGGTTTCATCGTCCATCAGAAGACACTCATTGAACTTGGTCAGCACCTGGTCGTACAGCTTCCGAGCACGGATTTTGGCCACACTATTCTGTTTTATGGCTCGATTTAGCTGTTTGCTAGCTCAATACAACTTGATTCCTTCCCGGAGTCGTATTCTCCTCACGATACTATGGGCAGAACCGAATTTTCTGGCCAAATCAGTGTCCAACACAATGGAATTCCTCTTAATCGTCTTCGAAATCTAACCACGCGCGCAGCCTAGATGGATTTTCCAAATAACTGTGCACAATTTTTTCCCTTCTTTCGCTTAAACGTTGATTGTTTACAAAGTACAGTTAATTTGCGGAATGTCAGAAATACATATGTACGTAAACCTGACAAAATTCCCGACACATGGGCGCCAAGAACTTCCAAATCCACATAATATGAGCCAAAGTTTTTTTTCGAATTCTTAATGAAGCAAGCTTTAATAAGATATTTTTCTAATAACATGGAATTGATTGACTTTGAAGAATAAAAGAGAGGACATTTTTTAGGGGGTTTGGATAAACTACCGGAATTTTGCAAGCAATCATCATTTTTTGCACAGTAAAGTTTTCAACTTAATCTGTATTATTTCCCTATATTTGTAATTCATGGCCTTTTTACAGTAATTGCAAGATGCCAAATCCGGCCAAAACAGTACCGAACAACCGTGTTTCTTCAGGAAAGGCAGCAGGCGTTTATTCAAACACTCTTTCACGTAAATTTCTTGGTTGACAGTCCCGGAAGTTATGAAAATGCTGCTTTTCAAGCCACAGTTACAGAAGGCTTGCCAAACCAGATATTTCTTCGCGAACTTTGACAGTTTCATGTGCTTGAAAATATCTGCTACCTTTCCCCTTCCTTTTGCCGTATAAAACTCCTGTCCCGGAAGCTGCTTGTAGTCGGCTTTGACGTAGGTTTCATCGTCCATTACCACGCAGTCAAACTTCGTCAGCATCGTCGTGTACAGCCTCCGGGATCGCGCTTTGGCCGTCGTATTTTGTTTTTCATCGCGATTTGGAATCACTACCTTCTTGTAAGTCGATAGTCCGGCTCGTTTTTTGGCTCGATGCACGGTTGTAGACGATACACCCAGCTTATTTGCGGCATCTCGGAGAGAGAGGTTAGGGTTTCGCTTGAAACTACCGGCAACTCTCTTTGTCGTCTCAGCGGCTTCCGGTTTTCGATTTCCCCCCGATCCAGACTTCCTGGCTGTCGACAAGCGTTCCCCAAACACTTTAATTACATTTGTAACGGTTGATTTGGCAACTTTTAGCGATTTTGCCAGCTTTGCGTGCGAGTAGCTCGGATTTTCGCGATGCGCGAGCAAAATTTTGATACGCTGCTTTTCTTCCTTGGACGGCATTTTGACAACTGAAGAATGAAATCGAAAATCAAAATAGGAGCAACATTCTACACACACATACACCTTCAAATGAGGGGTGTTCAGGTTTTTTAAATGCAAAATTGAAAGAAATGTGTCAAGTTGATATTGACCAAATTTTGACCGTATCACCCTTTACGATAAAGCAACATAAATTTCGCTAAATGTGATGATGGTCAGCGTTCCTCATTTTCTCTCTAATATGTGTTGTGAGCCTACTTGGTTGAATAATTCAACTGAATCAAAGCATCAAAGTAATCGAAAGATTCCCTTTGATTCCCTTTTTTAAATTAGAATTCAAGGGAATCTTTCGATTGCTTTGATGCAGCCACATTTCCACTTTTTCACTTCAGCGGTGATACCTAACCTTAGTTACTACCCATTTTTCATCACATTCGCAAAAATCAGGCGAAATCAGGCATATTTCCAAAAATCAGGCAAATTCAATGGCTTACCAGGTTGTCAGGCACAGCTTCGAAAAATCAGGCAATACCTTAAAAATCAGGCACATTGGCATCTTTGGGGAGCTGCGAAAGTCAGTCGTTGTTGAACATTGCTTCGACCAGGATCGTCGACCAGGATTGTCCCGTGTGTGCTTTCAATTGTAGCTGTCGACTTCTCAGGCAGGCGAACACGCGTCTCGAAGGGAAACATACAAACACGATTCGGATTGTGTTCGTGTGTTTCTCTGGAGGGCGTGTCTTAGATTATTTCGTGGCACTCACCCAAGGCACGCGTATGGTGTGTTCCTCTCTGCCGATGAGATGATACGAAATCGTTAGAGAGATCGATACGACGATTGATGAATGTTTTAGGAGTGAATCTGCTTTGGACAATAACACGAATGTCCTAGTAAGTAATTAATGTGAATATTAATTATGAGAAAATATGTTTAATGCTCCTGCATTTTATTGTAGTTCCTTCATAATCAATTTTAGTTTAATTCGAAACTTTCTAGTCATTAAAGCGGATGGCCACGAGCCACATGCCCCAAAAGTAAACATCGAGGACAGTTGAATCAGAAAGGTTTTAAAATGTCTTCCCGCCAACCGTATCCAAAAATATAGATTACATACGCGATCAGAATATTAGAACTGACTTACTGAATGATTCCGCGTCGATTCCCCGGCGCCTCTCTGCAAATCTCATTTTCATATTTTCGCAGCGTGTGCTCAATCCATCTTAACTTACGTCCTCGAATATCGATTTCTAGCGCATACTTGCCAAATACTTGCAGTTTTCGCGTCGTCACCGCATGTGTGCACCAAGTTTCGCATTTCTGATTTTTGTACGTAGAGATATCTGTGTGAGAGGCAGATGTTTCGTTGACTCGCAAATGCAAATCGGGCTTTTCTGATCCGGGTTTGCGATCAGACGTAATCTGGCTCTTCAAGCTACTGAAGGAGCACTCCACTTTCTCAACTCGTTGCTCAGCTACCATCCATTAAGATTTTCTGTGTTGGTCTCCATCGACTTGGTCTTTCCGACATTGACTTTGAGACTGCCTTGAAGCTTTCGGTGAGGTCGTCGAGTTTGCTCTGCATATCCTTGTTTCTCAGGGACTCCTCTACATCTAAGTTGAGGAATTTATTCAGCACGTATCCGGACCAGACAAATCAGGGAGATTTTATCTAAAAACCTGAAAAATCCGTGCAAATTTGATCAAAACCCAGAAATGACTCATCAAAAATCCAGAAAAAAAAACTTGAAAAAAAATTCCATAAAACAGCAGATTTAGCAGATTTTAAATTATATTTTAGGCTTCCATAAAACCTTCCATGACTATTTTTTTGAAACTTTCTCAAAAAATTTCGTTTTGGACGCATAAATGCAAATATTTTACAACACAATTTTTTTTTCGATTGGCATAAGTGGTGGATAAATCTTAGCAAAATCTGGCCATTTTTCAATGAAATCCGGGCAACCGGGCCAGACCGTACTATTCCCAAATTTTGTATTAATATCCGGATAAACCCGGATACAACCCCAGTAAACATTTTTGTAGGTATATTTCGCAACAAATTTTGTTATACGTGTCATATACATAAAAGAATCTTCGCAGAAAACTCGAAAAACAGCGTTTACCTACTAAAGTGGAGACAATATAATACGTATTTTCAACTTCTGGTTTAAGCGATAAGAATTATACAAATTGGACGATATTCAACACCTTATTCGTACATCCTGAAAGTATGCGAGAGATCATAAGTTTTGCTCTCAATACATGCAAACTGTTGCCAGCAACAATATTTGCTGCTTCTCTTATTGGACAATTTTTAAAAATGAACCATCTGATTTTTAGTAATCTGGTTGCACTGCTTATCGCAGAGATAACAACAAGGTAGTTTTCTCTCTTGAATCTCGCGCGGGAAAACACTTTTGCAAACATGGCGGACTTTTTATCGTATCCGATTTATACCGACTTTGAGTTGCGATTTTTACGATCGTTTACTTTCTTGGTAGGAATTGGGATTCGCATTAATTTCATTAAGGGGTAGGGTAGGGGGGGGGGGGTTCTAACGGGTATAAAAAAAAACACCATTTTCACGATTTTTTTGTAGAGCTATCGTTCAAACAAATGTATTCAATTTTTTTGCATTATACAAAGCATTGTTAAAAGAACATTTAGTAATTTTTTCGTAGAAAAATATTGAAAAATGAGCCAGTGACGGAGCACTTTCGAGGATGCCTTTTAGAAAACAGGATTTGCGGTGGTCACTGTATCTCAGCACAGAATCATCTGAAGTCAAAAAATCAGAGCCAAATATTTTTAATAGATGTTTTTCTAGACCCCAACGTTTTTATTTAACTTAAAAAATTTTTATGAAATTTTTGTGGCTGAACTACGATTTTTCACGAAAAAATCCGCAATTTTTCACCTGTAAAATTTCCCCAAAGTAAAAAAAAAAAACAAAAAAGAAAAACGTTGGGGTCTGGTATTTTATATGTAGAAAATATGTTCCAAATTTGAAAAGAATCGGATAAGTAGTTTTCAAATGACGATGTCCACGGACTTTAAAAATGTGCTTTCGAGAAAAACGCGTTTGAAGTTTCTGCTCTTGCTTTCTTGCAGTATTAGATGGGAGGAGATAAAGGCCTATAATTTCTACAGTGTTGCTTCAATTGACTTGAAAATTTGACACAACATTCTTGAAATGTTTTACAATAAGAAAATAAAAAATAAAAAAAATCGATTTTTTTGAAAGACCCTACCCCCCTCCCTTAACATCATTAACGATTTGAGCTTTCATTTATATTTGCTGGGACCTGGCTATATGGCAAGCTTAGTCTAAGTGCAGCCCAGATGTTTTCATGGTTCGGTCAGTCGAATGCTTTTTCGAAATCAACGAATTTTAGAATATTTTAAAGAAATTCTTATTTTAGCCTATGGTTATTGAAACTTCAAGCAAAACCTAAAATGAACTCAAATAATAAAACCAAGTCGAAAAACTGATACGCTCGAACGAGACTTCAAAGCCAAAGGCAATTATACTGTTGACCTACATAGTCACTTTACAATGCCTATCACGTACACCGCGTGTAGGTATTATCGTCGTTAAATATAACTGGAATAGAACGAACCAACGACGCTAAAAAAAATGGCCCTCTTCCTTGACATGGGAGAACGTCTTCCAAAATATACGTTTTAGGGGTGTTTTTTTTCTAATGTTTTCAACAAATTTTAAAAGCTCCAATTTTTTATTAAATCAGTTATAGATAATTTCGCATCTCATTTTAAGAATACACAACTGAATTCTATCGTGACAAAACAAAAAAAAAAAGGTTTTTTAAGACAGTCCGCTTGTTGACTGTCTGTCTGGCTTTATTGGTGGGAAAACGGACCAAATGTTGCTTGCTTGCTTGCTACTTATCATCGAAGAAAGTCATCAGCCAGACAGACAAGGATAAATAGGGGTCGGCTTATAACGGCAGCAGGACGGGCCAGGCGCCTACAATTTGTCTAGGATTATTTCCATACACTATTTTCCACCGACACAACCTGCCACTAACTCTTCCCCACCGCTCGGTGCAGAGTTTTATTACGGACAGGGGTTTTATGCTTTATCGATTCATTAATCATCCATTTCCGGTGCCGCAGTTGGAGTTCCGTTTTGAAATTTATTATTGTTTCATTTTTCAACATTTTTAGAGATTTTTAGTTTTCTTTCCAAATTTAATACAAGACTTGAGGGACGAATGATCGGGTTTTTATTTATAGTTCTGGGAATATTGAATGTGATCTTTAACTCATAGTTCTGATTCTTAATACGAAATCAGGATATTAAACAAGAATTTCGATTCTTAATTCTGACTCTTCGATCTTAAATCGGAAAATCAAGTCTGATTTTGATTCTTGTTTTAAAGTCTAATTTGAATATTGATTTTGTTTTTTTTTTCTATTTATACATAATATGTTAGAAATAACGATTCTTTATCAGAAGTTATACATAGAATTTGTATTTTAATTTAAGAATATTTTTATGTGATCTCAAATGGAACAAATCTTGCAACTTTGTAATTAAAAACATATGAAGCTTCTGTCAGTTCATAACGCCTAGTTCATTTTTTTCGTGCCCGACTTTCGAAACGTCATTCCAATAACTCAAAACTGAACGCCAACCCACTTCGAAACCAATTTCATGCTCATTTGTGAGCTCTATCGGCTAATTAGTTCTCGCGTATTTTTTCCACCTCCGTGCGCCCTTTTTTCATTAGGTCCTCAATCGTTTTAAATGCCATTTAATAAGTATGTAATATCCTTCATTTATGCATGGAATTTATCAACCATCGCACTGGTCCAATCACCAGTGGGTGGCACATAACAAGTACCTAATGATGATTATGATGATGGTAATGTATTTATCTACGGCCATGTTGTGTAAAAAAAATGAATTCATAATTTTCAGCAAAAAAAAAAACTTGTCTTTCCAATTTACGATTCTGCATCAATTTTCTGGCCGGTTCACACTTCCTGTGTGAGACTGTTGCAAAATTAAGAGAGCCCCCAAAAAAAAACTGGAGCCCTCGAAACAAGTTGGTGCCATGAACACATTGCCAGTTGAAAGTTGTCGGTTTGTGTAATTGCAAGCTGGTTCGTTTTTCTTTCCCCGTTTTTTTTCGGGTTTGATTCTACTGTGGTCTACTGTGGGTCAATGGGGGTTTTTTAATTGAAAAAATATCATTGAAGATATTTTTTTCAATCAAAATGGGAGAATTGAGAAATGAGGTTTGAGAGCTAAAATTTGATAAAAAAAAATTTAAAATGTAACAATGGTGAACTGAAAGTTGAAAATAAAGAACAAAACGATTAGATTTGAGGACTAAGAATTAAAAAATAATAATGAAGAATAGAGAGTAGGGAATAGAGGGTATAGAATAGAGAGTAGAGAGTAAAAAGTAGAGAGTAGAGAGTAGAGAGTAGAGAGTAGAAGGTTGAGAGTTGAGAGTAGAGAGTAGAGAATAGAAGGTAAAGAGAAGAGAGTAGTGAGTAATGAGCAGTGAGTAGACAGTTGAGAGTAGACAGTTGAGAGTAGACAGTTGAGAGTAGACAGTTGAGAGTAGGCAGATGTGAGTAAAGAGTAGAGAGTAGAGAGTAGAGAGTAGAGAATAAAGAGTAAAGAGTAGAGAGTAGAGAGTAGAGAGTAGAGAGTAGAGAGTAGAGAGTAGAGAGTAGAGAGTAGAGAGTAGAGAGTAAAGAGTAAAGAGTAAAGAGTATAGAGTAGAGAGTAGAGAGTAGAGAGTAGAGAGTAGAGAGTGGAGAGTGGAGAGTAGAGTGTAGAAACTATTGAGTAGAGAGTAGAGAGTAAAGAGTAGAGAGTAAAAAGAAGAGAGCTACTCTCTGCTAGTAGAGAGTAAAGAGTAGAGAGTAAAGAATAGTGCGTAGAGAGTAGAGAGTTGAGAGTAAAAAATAGAGAGTAGAGAGTAGAGAATAGAGAGTAGAAAGTAGAAACTAAAGAGTAGAGAGATGAGAGTAGTGAGTAGTGAGTAGACAGTTGAGAAGAGGCAGAAGTGAGTAGTGAGAAGAGAGTAGTGAGCAGTGAGTAGTGAGTAGTGAGTAGAGAGAAGAGAGTAGAGAGTAGAAAGTAGAAAGTAGAAAGTAGAAAGTAGAGAGAAGAGATTAGACAGTTGATAATAGACAAAAGTGAGTAGTGAGTTGTGAGTAGAAAGTAGAGAGTAAAAAGTAGAAAGTTGAGAGTAGAGAGCGGAAATTGAATAATAGAGAATATAGAACAAAAATAGAGAACAATGAATAGAGAATAGAGAGTAGGGAATGGAGAATAAAGAGTTGAGAATAGTGGATAGGGAATAGCTTTCATAATTTTACGACGAAAGTTGTAATGTAGCTGCTTAAAACAGCTGCTCAACGTTTCACTTCCATCTGTACCGTTGAGCCGTCAACACGTACGCCGGAGCATCGTATCGTTGCTGTGTACCTGCAGGAACATTTTTACATTATTTATTTTTTGCTTACCTGTTTTTCAATCAGCACTTTTCAGTGCTAAAATTATTTTCATTTTCTTTTATTCATATTTTCTCTTTTCTTTCCAGCATGGGGAAGTCATCGGCCGGCTCAAGGGCCGGTAGAAAACGGATTGCCGAACCTAATTCAGGTCCATCGCCCAAAAAAGTTGAAATTTCCAATTCATTCGATGTCCTTCATAACATCGGTGATGAGGAAATATTCATATTTAATTCTGATAAGAGTACTAAGAAACCTTCTTCTTCTTATACTCTTAAAAACGAAAAGATTCCACCAATAACGGTCACGATTCCTGACTTCAATGCCTTTCGAAAAGAAATCGTCACTTCCGTCAAGGATGTGAAGATTTCTTTTCAGATCGGTCGAAGGGGAACTGCTCGTATATTGGCGGAATCTTTTAATGATTTTCAAAAGGTTTTAAATTATTTGAATAATAAAAAACACCAATTTTTTACGTACGACACTAGAAGTGATCGTCCATTTAAAGTTGTACTTCGTGGTCTCACTGGCGATCAGACACCGGATGAGATCACATCTGAATTAAATTCTTTGTTAGGTTTTTCTCCAATTCAAGTAATTCAAATGAGGAAAAGAACCAACACGAATAATACCAGTAGTGTTGGTTTTGCTCCTGAACTTTATTTGATCCATTTTAAAAAGGATCAGGTTAATAATTTGCAAATTCTTGAAAAGGCTCGTCTTATGTTTCATTGTCGAGTCAAATTCGAGCCTTTTCGTAAATCTTCTACCAATTTTCTTCAAAATATTACGCAATGTCGTCGTTGTCAAGCTTTTTGTCATGGCACTAAAAATTGCAGAATGAATGCCAGATGCATGTTTTGCGGCTCATTCGATCATGAAAAATCTAAATGCCTTTTTGGTGGTGATAAGCCAAAAACAGAATTTTTTAAGTGTGCAAATTGCGCAGGTAATCATTCCTCGAATTCGCTAGACTGTCCCATCAGGGCAAAAATTATTGCTTCTAGGAAAAATCCCAAAGTTTCCAGAAAAGTTTTTTCTCCTTCTTCCTCTTTTTCGTCTTCACACGTCGGGCCGGCAAACAACCTGCCTGTTCGCAGTCAGCCTCGGCCTACATTGGAATCACGGCTGGGTAATACCCGAAGTGATTTTAATGTTACCTGGGCTGATTCTGCGCCACAGACTCGTTGTTTATCGTTCTCAGAGGTGGTTGAAAATGGGTTGCCTTCTTCAGGTTTAACTAATAAAAATGGGAAAAAACCAAGTCTCAACGTTCATGCGAAGGCTTGGGAAAATCCCCGAAATTCAAATACTTTTTCTTCTCCTTCCTTTTCTGATCCTAACAATTTTGTTGATTTGGGTGAGATTACTGAGGAAAAATTAAAAATTTTGCATCAAAATTTAATGGAAATGATGCAACTTATGTTGAAAGCAAATTCAATGTTTGAAGCTTTCCAAACTTCTTTTAATTATGCTAACAAAATTATTATGACTTTGCGATTCCCTCATGGATCCAAATAGATGTTTAAATATTATGAATTGGAACGCTAGATCTTTGCTGGCTAACCAAGATGAATTCTTTTTATTTTTGAAAACTCAAAACATACATATTGCTGCCATCACTGAAACTTTTTTAAAGCCAGACAATAACTTGAAAAGCAATGCTTTCTTTAAAATTTTACGAAATGATCGACTTGATCGACAAGGTGGGGGTGTAGCTATTGTCATCAATAGTCGTCTCAAATTTAGACTTCTTCCTTCTTTCAATACAAAAGTCTTAGAAACAATTGGAATTGAATTAGAAACTTCTATGGGGAAAATTATAATTGTTGCCGCATATTTGCCTTTCCAATGCAGCGGTGAACAAAAAAAATTTTTTGAAGGGAGATTTACAAAAACTCACCAGAAATAAATCTAAATTTTTTATTATTGGTGACTTTAATGCAAAACACCGATCTTGGAATAATGTTTCATCAAATTCAAATGGGAATATTTTATTTAACGACTGCTCTGCAGGTTATTATACTGTTGAATATCCTAATGGGCATACTTGTTTTTCTTCAATTAGAAATCCCTCCACAATTGATTTGGTTCTAACGGATTTAGGCGAGCATTGTAGTCAATTAGTTACTCATGCGGACCTCGATTCAGACCACCTTCCAGTAACATTTTCTTTATCCCAAAGTCCCATTGAAAACCCTTTAAAATCAGCTTTTAACTTTCAAAAGGCTAACTGGGAGCGATATATGAATTTTATTGAACGTAATTTGAATGTAAACGTTCCACTTAATTCAATAGAAGATATTGATTTGGCTGTAGAAAATTTGACAATTTCAATAGTCAATGCTAAAGCCGCTTCAATACCTAAAGTTAAACATAAATTTAATCAACCTTTAATTGATGATGATCTTCAGTTTTTGATACGACTGAAAAACATTCGTCGACGCCAATATCAACGTACTAGGGATCCTTATTTGAAGTTAATTTATTGTGACCTTCAAAAAGAGATCAAACGTCGTTTAAATTTCATTCGTAATGAAAACTTTGCCAAAGCAGTAGAGGACATAAAACCCTACTCAAAGCCTTTTTGGAAATTAACTAAAATTCTGAAAAAGCCCCAGAAGCCAATTCCTACTTTGAAAGACGGGGATAAACTTCTTTTAACGAATGCAGAAAAAGCTCAAAAATTAGCCCAACAATTTGAGTCTGCTCATGATTTTAATTTAAACGTTGTAAGTCCAATTGATGCTCAAATTTCCCTTGAATTTGATGATATTCTTTCTAAACAAAATGTATTTGAAAGTTCTTGTGAGACAAATATTGATGAACTTAAATTGATTTGCAAAAAATTTAAAAATATGAAAGCCCCAGGGGAAGATGGGATTTTCTATATTCTTATTAAAAAGTTGCCTGAAAGCACTTTAAATTTTTTAGTTAAAATCTTCAATAAATGTTTTCACTTGGCTTATTTTCCCAATAAATGGAAAAATGCCAAAGTAACTCCAATTTTGAAACCTGGAAAAAGTGCTTCAGAGCCTTCAAGTTATCGACCAATTAGTTTGCTTCCTTCTTTAAGTAAACTATTTGAGAGAGTTATTTTGAATAGAATGATGATTCACATTAATCAGAATTCTATTTTCCCTGATGAACAATTTGGTTTTCGTCATGGACATTCTACTACACATCAACTTTTGAGTGTAACTAATATGATTAACGCTAGCAAATCTGAGGGTTATTCAACTGGTGTTGCTCTTCTTGATATTGAAAAAGCTTTTGACAGTGTTTGGCACAAAGGTTTAGTAGCTAAATTAGCTCGATTTGATTTTCCTGTATATCTCACCAAAATTATTCAAAATTATTTGACTAGCCGAACCTTACAAGTAAGCTATCAAAATTCATGCTCTGAAAGGACACCCATTAGAGCTGGTGTCCCTCAGGGTAGTATACTTGGGCCAATCTTATACAATATTTTTACTTCTGATCTTCCTGATGTACCAGAAGGAAAAGGTAGAAGATTATTTGCTGATGATACTTTGCTTTCAGCCAAAGGTCGAAATTTACGGGTGGTACGCAGTAGATTGCAACAAAATTTAAATTCCTTTTTGAATTACTTGAAAATGTGGAAAATTTCTCCTAACGCTTCCAAAACTCAACTTATTTTATTTCCCCATAAGCCAAGAGCAAATTTTTTAAAACCTAATGAAAATCATTCCATAACTTTTAATGGGGTTTCTTTAGAATGGTCTGATCACGTGAAGTACCTGGGACTTACACTTGATCGGAATCTTACTTTTAAAAATCACATTGAAGATATTCAATCTAAGTGTAATAAATATACTAAATCTCTTTATTCTCTCATCAACAGGAAATCCAGGTTGTGTCTGCGAAATAAGATGTTAATCTACAAACAGGTATTCCGACCAGCGATAATGTATGCAGTTCCGATTTGGTCTAGCTGCTGCGCGACGAGGAAGAAGGCCATCCAGAGGATTCAGAACAAGGTTCTGAAAATGATTTTGCGGCTTCCACCTTGGCACAGCACCGAAGATCTTCATCGGATTGCGGGCATTGAATCGATCGAAGAGATGGCCAACAAAATCATCTCCAACTTCAGAGGCAAATCGATGCAGTCTTCCATCGCAGAGATTCGTTCTCTCTATAATTAGTTTTAATTTAGGATAGTTTTAGTTTTTAGTAGTAAGTTTAAAATATTTTTTGACATTACAGGATGTTCTCCTACATAAAAATACTTGATTGCACTCAGCAAAATTAATGCAAATAAATAAATTATAGTGATTAATAAACTATAGGGCTCTGGACAGTTCATCATTGAACTGAACACCTAATTTAATGTAATAATGTAATATAAATGTAATGATGAATTGGTACAAATAAAGACATATTTAAAAAAAAAACTGCTCAACGTTTAAATAAATCTGACCAAAAGTCCCAAACAGTAGGAATTATGGCTATCCGATTGTCATAATTTCAAGCTGTACCCACTGTATGGCAAATGCACCAGTTGCAGAGCTTCAAACTTTCCTCTGAATCTGGGCTCTTTTCCTTCAACCGGAGGAACTGGAGCAAGAACTTTTTACGGATGCAGGAGCAGAAAAAAAAATCCTTAAACCACCATCATAACGCCGAGAGAGAGAGAGAGAAAAAAACATTCCCTACACCAGGTGTCAGATGTACTTTTGATTACGATATTCGAAGCTTTCCTCCATAGCACCGCATCGTCATTGGTTCTTGGTCTCTCTTGGTGCCGATTCAATGATTTCCATGCAGGTTGAAAATCGAACCGTGACAGTTCAGTTACCTGACTGAGGTAGTTGTTCCTAAATGTTCCTAGAATACTATAACTTTGTGCCATAAATCAAACTACCACCAAATACCTTATTCTGGTATCCGTTTGAATAGTGCCGTTACACAGTACGATGATTTTTAATTAAAGATACGACGGTTTGATGAATCGTTGATTCTGCTGTCTTCTTCTATCGGTTTCCCTTCTGGTAGGATCTTCTGGAATATATCTTTATATATGCGATTCAATTCACACGTCAATGGGTCCTAATGATTAAGAACAAGATTTGTCTCAGACAATTTAATTCTCCGAATTCTTAGAATGGCACCAAGTTAAAAATTTCGAAAACCCAGAACTGCATCAAATCAAGCATTTTGAACTTATCCCTTTTCTTTTTTTTATTCTCAAATTCCAATATCAAATGAAAGAAGGTTTTTCTGGATAAAATTTTGGAATGAAACGTTCGCAAAAAAATTGAAACGCGACGCCACAAATGAAAGAGTCCAAAAATTGAGTTATTTTCTGTATTTGGCAACGTTGAAACTTCCTCATTTTTCCGATACAAAGTTTCTCGTGTGTCAAATGGTTATTTTACACCTGGGGGAGGAAGACTGAATAAAAAAAGAAAAAAAAATTTCAAACGTCAAATTTCTCTCATCAATCTACCGACCAGTGCGAAGGTTCAAAACTTTACTTTCTTATTTAGTAATTTTTAATAAAACTTTTTTCATGCTGAAAAGCACTTGTTTTGCATAAAACAATGATTTAATAAGGTTTTGCTTTGCTCTGGTAAATTCCTGCATGATCAGGCGTATTATGTCGCTCAAATTTCATCAAAGTTTTGAAGCTGATAAATAAAGATGGCTTGATTAATGGTTGTTCTAAAAATATAGCTAAATCTAAATTTAGCACCTAAACAACTGAGTTACATGACTCACTACACGAAACTGATCATCGTAAGTTAAAATTTGAACGATTACAAATCTTTTCAACAATTGCTGGCTTTTTGCCGAACAGTAAAAAAACGACGCAGAAAACGATGCAGCAAATTTCAGTCTTCCTCCCCCAGTTTTACACTTATAGCTTGCCTGCGTGCATACACGCTTACAATTTTTTTAATCATGAAGAATGTAGTTAGAAACCATTTTGTACTTAGTTTTCCTGCAAGGGGTTTTTAACACGTTTATTTGTTTAAGTAAAGGGATGGGTTTCTTAAAGACATTTGTTGCCTCAATTGCTCATCGTATCATATTTCTAGAAATAATTTTTCGATAAATTTTACATATATGTATAACACTGATTAGACAGACGAAAATTTCGCACTCACTAATATCATCACATTCTTCACGCACACAATGATATAATACAAGTTCAGAAGTGAGTATAACAAAAGAAGAATCAACATCAGAATGCTACGCATTGTACAATTTAGAATATTCGAGTCCCAAATAACTTTTCATTACGTCTTGTGTTATGTATAACATCTTACAGATTTCGGAAATGACTTTCCTTGATGAAATGACATTTCCTTGATGAAATGACATTTCCTTGATATCAAATCAATATTCAAAACTGGGCTTCTATAAAAAAAAGTGTTCCTAAAGTGTAAACGCAAGTTCAGTTGCTTGCATTCAAATTATTTCTACCGTTGCTACCGTTAGGGAAACAGTAAGGATAGGAAGGAAGGGATAGGATTAAGGATGGATTTTGGAGGTGGAAAGGAGATAGGATGAATTTTGAAAGGGTGCTTAAAAATTCCCACACCAGGTTCCACACGGTTACGAAGACCATTTCTTGGGAGGTCCATGCAGTTTAATTTAAGAGGTTTGGTTTAAGAAGCACAGTAAGATCACACCCCTCCACTAGTCATACTATCTTTCTACGGTATGGTTTCGTAAGAGTGGATGGACCCTACTGTGCTGAGTATAGTTAATGTGATGATTGTTTCGAGTTAAATCCAAAAATAATTTGATTTTTTTTTAATGTAGTAAATCTTGGTATTTTTTTTAATGTTGTTGTTGAAAATGTTGATTCCTCTGTTTACAACACTGTTTTGTGCAAAGGAAGTTCGTGATCTTCTAGTAGATAGATTGACATGTGCCGAACTCCTTGCATGAAATTCTGATGGTAGAAGTATGTTTAATTGATGTTTAACCAGATTATTTAAAACTTTGTAGGTATAAAGGCAAAGTTCTAATTTATTGATCATATCAAAAGATAACACTTTGGAACTGTGGAGTGATTCGGTCGGATGCAATATGGGAAGATTTCTTATATTTTTTATATGGCTTTGTTCTGTAAGATGCGTATAGGTTGTAGATTGGTACTGGCACTACTACCCCAAATGCAATTCATGTATGTTATGTGGGAATGAATATATGCAAGGTATATCTTCCAGGCTGTACTTTCAGAGATAAGTGGACGTATTTTTCTTAAAGCAAACACCCCAAGTAACCAAAAGTTCCTTAGAATGGTCTCTTAGAAGCCTACTCAGCCCTGATTGAAGGTTTTATAGCGTTCCACTCAGCCGAAATTTTAAGTTCTTATTGATACTTTCAAGTCCCATAAACAAAGCTGAGTAGAAGGCTATTCAGCTTTAAGTGAAACTTTGAAAAAAAAAATCATGCAAAAATAAAAAGCGGTTTTAAGCCGTTTTTCTTTTTCGAAGATGACGGAAAGGATTAAAGAAACATAAGCTATCAAAGAACGAAAAAACATAAGCCGTGAAAATCATGAATTTTTCGAAAAAGATACAACGGCTCACCGGCAGGACTTGAACCTGCAATCTCCGCTCCGTTTTTCTTGCTTTGAATTCTGATTTGCTTTAATCTTTATTGTTATTTATATTTGATTTTATTTTCAACTATTTGAAACATCTATTTGAAATAATTTAGTTATCCTTTTAGAAGTAGGCGGGATGAAAAATGGTTAACAACCAGAAGTTGTAAACAAGAGCCGCCGTACGAAAAAAATATCCTTGCCTTCAAATTCGCACACCATGAATCGAAATCACTGTGTGAGTAATCAATTGTTCCCGAGTCGAACCCGCAACATTTGCAATTAAACGTTAGTGCGCGAACTGAATGTTAGTTTTTTGTGATATTTGTATCTCATTGTATAACGTTTATTTGCAGTTCAAGAAAGGAATATGCCTAAATATAAGGGCCTAATGAGGAAAATGTATAAACTATGAAATGTAGACTGATATTGATACTTATAAGTAATTTAAATTTAAAAGCTTTGAATATCGCTGGTAAATATATATTTTCAAAAAAAAAAATTAACTTTTTTATGTTTCCCCTGCCCTCATTGTCCAACTCACCATCGGAGTAGGAGAAAAAAAACTTTTTTTGGGAAAACATCTTAATGAACATGACAGATTGAACTATCAGCAATTAAGAAAGGCTTTGAAAAAATCCTAAGCGAATGTGAAAAAATCATGTGAAAAATATCGACACAACATAACATAACCTAACACACAAGACAACACACAAAGTCTATGAAAGTTCTGCATGGAACTAAAAAGTTCATTAGAAGTTCCATATGGAACTTAAAAGTTCGTTGGAAGTTCCGGATGGAACTGAAAAGTTCGTAAAAGATTTATTAGAAAGCACGATATTTAAATATAATTTTCAAATTTTGTAAGTCGCTTAGAACGCACAAAAATGTTCTATGGTACTTCTATGGACTTTCCTGGTTCGTTAAGAAGTCTGAATTGAGCATTTTGGAAAAAATGTTGTTTTTCCTCTCGAGTACCTTTTACTCAGCCAAATGTGAACATTGAATGCACACGATTAAGTAACTATGCGACTTTTGGTTACTTGGGACATATGGCGTTGTTTTACCACAGACGTTTTTTTGTATGAATATTCCATTTCATGTTTTCATCTGTGAATAGACCCAAATACTTTGATGAACCGACTTGTTATACTGGAGAACCTTTAACAGTAATGTTTAGAGTTTGAGAGTTTCCCTGAATTTTGAACAACATAAAACTGTTTTTTAAGGTTCATTTGCATGTGATTGGAAAGAAATAAGTCAACTAGTAGTTCAAGATAATGTTCGATGTTTTCTTTGAGTGTTGTCAAATTTTCAGAAGTGTATAGTATTGTAGCATCATTCGCGTAGAGTTGTAGTTTCCCTTTTAGAGACAACAAGAATTTATCATTGATATCATTCAATTATGAACAACAGTGGGTCAAGAATTGATCCTTGTGGAACTCCGTGTTTGATAGTCTGCAGTGATTTTGTTTTATTGTTAATCTTCACTGCTTGTTTTCTATTGCTCAGATATGAATGCATTAAGCTTTGAGAATCGTTAGAAAAACCTAAGTCAGAGAGCTTTTTAACAAGTAACTTGTGGTGAACTGAATCAAAGTCTTTTTTCACATCTATGAACACACATACTACAGACTTGGCGTTGTCTATTCCACTTTAAGATGAAATTGTTTTAAAAAATAATTGTGATCGGTGTGTCGATACCAAATACAGATGATTGCCTTATTTTTAGCTAATTTTTATTATTCAAATACGCTTGAATGAGAAGGCATGATTATTTTGTTCCACTAAGATTCTAGTATCGAAATGAAAAGAATGCATTCTGTTTTCTGTTCGTTTCATTTTATTTGTTGGTCGATCAACTTTCTTCATTTTTAAATCAATTTAATTTCATGATAATTTTCGTTCTAAATAACAATAATCATGTCTTTAAAAAATGTGAGTCGAGAATCGGAAGGGAGCAGCGGCTGATTTGAAAAACTTTCATCGAAATTATTTGGGATGGAGTTTAAATAGCTACAATTTCGTGTTCATTAAAAAAAATCATCTATTGCCAAACATCTATTGAAGTGAGGAGTGAGAACTTAAAGGTAAGAATGGAAAACTGAGACGTGAAAAATTATTAGTGAAAAGTTAGAATTGTGAAATGAGCATTGTGAAGTGAGACGTTAGAAAAAAACGAAAGGCCGATCTTATTACTTATTTCTTTTTTACTTCATGTCTCTTGTTTCCCGCCTCACTTCTCACACTAACTTATTATGTCTCACTTTTAACTCCTGACGTCCTTCTTCTCACTTCTCATTTTTATTTCTCATGACTAACGTATCATGTCTCATATCTCACGACTCACGTCTGAAGTCCAAGGTGTCAAGTCTTAAATCTCATGTCTCAGGCCTCATATCTTATGCCTAAGGACTCATGTCTCGGGTTTCATTTCTAAGTTCTAAAGCCCCATTTTTCATGTCTCATCTTTCAGATCTTAAATTTCAGGACTCTTATCTTTAATCTCATGCCTTATGACTCACGTCTCATGTCTAAAGACTCAAATCTCTCAATGTCTCATGTCATGAGTTATCAGATATCAAATTCTGTTCAAAAGACCGTCTAAAAGGATAGTCCTTATTGACAAATCACTGTTTTTGAGACATTGACTTTAATATGCTTTAAATTGGAATGAGATTTTTCATAAGGACACATTCCAGCGTGACGTGATAACTTTTTGACAGTTTTTTTTTGTATAATTTGTCAATTTTCTCATTTTCTAGCCAAAGTACTACAACAAGCTCATTTTTGTATTTTTCCGACTTGCGATTCCGGAGTTATTCATAAAAAAAGCGTGACGTGACGTCGGGCGACTTTTCCAAAAAAAAATCGCAGAAGCCAATATCTCGTCTCCCTTACGTTTTAGCAAAAATTAGGTTCTACAGATTGGTAGCAAATGGTTTTTAATAACAAACTTCTCTTGCACTGTTTTAATTAACAAAATCAAAAAGTTATAGAAAAACTAGGTTGAAAACGTGACGTGACGACGCAGGCATTAAAAAAAAACAGATTATTCGTTCTGTTGTCAGGTGACATTTTCATAGCGTGAATTGTCAACTTTCTAAGCAAAAAAAAAAAACTTTTTTTAAACAGTGAATAGTAGCGAAGCACCTACAAAAATTATTTATACTATGCAATTTTCTGTCTAAATACCAAATGTATAATCCGAGTGTATAATCATTTGAAAATTACACTAAAGGCTTCCTACAACGCTTCAGCAATTTAAAAAAACTTCATAATGTACTAGAATATTGTAGACCTTGGCTTGATTCAACTTTGTGTCGAAAAATGTAAATTGTTTTGTCCTAACTACAGCAAGTTTCATTTTCGTCCTTTCCAACTTGGTGCTCCGAAGTTGTTCAAGAAAAACAAGCGTGACGTGAGCACGGACGAGAAAATGACTTTTCCAAAAAAAAAAACAAAATTCACAGAAGCCAAATTTCTCATCACCCCTTTACATTTTAGCAAAATAAAAAAAACTATGTTCTAGAGATTTCTAGCAAATAAATTTTGAAATAAGTTTTTCGATTGCTTTGATTCTGTAGAGTTATTCAACCAAGTAGGTTCACAAAACATATTAGAGTGAAGTTTCAATCCAAATCCGATCTTGAGTATCAATATGACACTATTGGAAGTTTGGCGGCTTGTAACTTTCTTCGGGTGCTTCCAAATTATACGATTTCTTCGGGACCCCCAATGAATTCTCGAAATCTTTAATTTTGCATCATTACTTTTTTTATGGGCGAACCCCCTCAGAGTCCAGTAAAAACTCCCTTATTATATCAGACCTTGAGTGTCAATTTGACACTTCTCGCTTAAAACCGCTATATTTCTCTTGTTTTTCAACCGATTTTTACAAAACTTGTAGTTTGGAAACCTCGTAATGTATCTTAAATATATTTCTCAGGCAATATTCACCTACAACACTTCAGTTTTCCGTTTTTGAAAATCTAAGAAAAAAAATCCAAAATAACATGTTTCGGAAAAAGACTGTAAATCAACTACGGAATGCTAAAAAAATAGTGTCAAAGAAAGCTGATGTCAGAAGCTACACGTTGGACAAAAGTATTTTTTTTTTTAATTGTTTAAGATCATGACCACCAAAAATGTAAAAAAGTGGTGTAAAAACCGTACTTTTAATCGTCAAAATTGTTTTAGTCATACCAGAGAAATTTTGAACAGCGGATTGGAAAGTTGACGTTATTTGGCACAATTTCGCATCTTTAGATTTTCAAAATGTAACGAACCACAGAATCTTTGACGAATTTTCCAAGGTAGCTGTTTTTTGGACATTTTGTCAATTTGCAATTTCTCAGATTTTTTTGCACTTAAATTGAACTTTGCCCTTGATTTTTAGTATATTCACGCAACATTTGCAAATAAAATTTATATTCATCAGAAAGGAAATTTAATACCGATTCTAGTAGATTTGCACCTTGGAAACGACTGGACCGATTTCTAAAAGGTGATTCTTTTTAGAAAGCTCTCGCCAAGATCTAGATTATCACAAAGTTTGGTAATTTTTCAATTTGTAGGTTAAGAGAAAACTCAACTGACGTGACGATGCAAAAAAACGTGTACCAGCACCCCTATAGCAACTCTCCAGGGAACATTTTGTACACAGTGTTGTTAAATTCAAAGTTCCCATCTTTCAAAAATGTTTCAAACAAGGGCCTTCGTCCTTAAAAATGCAATTAAACTATCCTCGTCTTTCTCAACATGCGATAATGTACCTACAACGAGCTGCAACTTACAATTGATCAACTTGATCCACAAACCCACCATTGCCACCGACAGAACCAACTATCCTCTGGACTCCGGATTCGGGAGTAAATACCTAAGTAGTATATTTGTGCCATAGAAGTCTCGCTTTCCCGATTCTTCCATTAATCAATGTCGGGCCGGATGATCCATTTACTGTGCCCGTCCGTCAGTCTAACTTAACTACAGTAGGAAAGTTCAAAACCAGACTACCCGAACCATTTATCGAAATACGAAGCACGAAAAACGTTCCCGAGAAGTGTGACGTGACACGGGAGACCCATAGAGAAAGGGACAAATCCCCGGTGACGATGATTGCAAAATTTGCTCCACATCCTCACAAATAGCCCGAGTGATTATATGGGTAAACGGGATCCTTTTTGTTTTGTGTCTATTTTGAGTGGATGAGTGGACGAAAAATGGAAAAAAACTACCTTGCTGAATTCGTGTCCAATTTGTCCTTCCGATTGTCATTCTTAACGAAATGGCATTGTTTTATTTTGTGTTGTTCGGAAAGTGAAAACTGAAGCAACAAAACAAAAAAAAAAATCATCAAACGTGGTTTCGAGCAACAGAACACGAAACGCCCTTCCCATCTCTCGATTTTCTTCGAATTGAAACGAGCACATTTATCACGTTGCTGGTAGCACTTTGGGTTTTTGGCCTTGATGGAGCAAATTTAAGAATACCCACTAATTCGTGAGTTTACTAAACTGCATCCCTCGGAAAAATGGTTCGAATGATGGAAAGGGAGGAAAAACGTTACCCGCAAACGAGAGAGCGATTTTCACCATTATCACTTTAGCAGGGTTTTGCAGCAGTGTAGCTTGTTTTTTTTTTCGTCTATCGTTCTTAGAGGGTGGGATGCGACGACGGGTTTCTATATTTTAGTTTTTTTTATCCGGTTTCCATTTTCGCAAACTTTTTGTGCGAGCTTTCGTGATGTCTGCCGCCTGGAATCGAGTGCAGCAACAGCTGCAAATGGCTTGATTCCTCACTATGGATATGTCAGGGGATACACAGTAAACCCCGTCTTTAGTAGCATTTGGTTGAAAATCAGGGTAGCTACCAGAATTATTGAAGTTGTAAACAATCCAAAAAATATTAAAAAACAAAATTCAAACTTTTACTTTTACTTTTACTCAAAGTTTCTTGAATAATACTTAAGCAACCTTCTTAGTCCATTTATATTCCATTCCCATTTCAACTGAGTTTATCTCTTCCTTGTTAAAGCTTTGAAAATCTTCTACAACGCTACCGATACGCAATTTCCCGGAAATTTTTATCAAGCTTGGTGTTGAGATGGTCCCTCTATTATTTACGATTCAAACTGAATCAAAACATCAACTAGGTTCATCACTTGACTATTCCAGCTCCTGCCTATGAATCTGGAAAGAAGTAACTGCTCGGCAGTCGAACTCACGAACGTTTCAGAGACTCGTAGTAGCTGTTTTGCTGTTAAAAATTGATGAAACAACTGTTTACTCATGACCAAGGTTCTTAGATACACTAGGTTCTCCGACTTTCACAGTAAGTAGGCGAGGAGTGAGCGGGGCTCTCAATGAGTTTGTTTATTTTTTGCTCAGCTTTTCTGTGGTTTGTTGGTAAACAAACTTCATGAGTTCCGCATAGTTGCATAGCCTACATAGCCAAAATGGCTGAATCGGGAATTCGTTATTCGGGAACACCTCCTGAATATATACCCACCTTGCTCATGACATACTTATGGCATATGGATGTTGTAAATTCTTAAGGTTTCCATTAGAATCCCTAACCTACCTCTAGGTTTACGAGGATGACAAACCATACAATTATGGCTTTGTGAGGACCTGAACTTTGGCCCGTTTAGTACCTTTTCAAGCAGTATTCAAGAAATTTCCATGTTAAGAAACTAGTATCAACCAGCTTGCTACTTAAAGTCTATGGGTACAAGGACGGTCTAAGACGGACCAGATCTTCACACTACAGCAAATCCTCCGAAAATGCCGCGAACACGAAGTCCTTACGCGCCATCCATTCATCGGTTTCAAAGCCGCATGCTACACAATCGACCGTGACGAGCTATGAAAAATCATGAACGAGGACGGCTTCTCCGGGAAGCTGACCAGACTGATTAAGGCAAAGATGGGTGGAGTTAATTCGAATCGCGCAGGAGGCTTCGACAAGGCAATGGTCTATCCTGAATAATGTTCAAAGTGGCGGTAGAAGATGTTTAGGCACCCGCACAATAGCACGTCGGTCGTCGCGTCGCGTCAGCTGTCAACGCCGTCATTGAGTACTAAAACGCTGACACGACGCATCCGACGATTTTTGCATCACAAAATACAGCGTCAGGTGACATAGCAACCAAAAGTTTTTTTTGATTCGTTTCTTTCGTTCACGGTGTCAAGTTTATGCGAGAGAAATACAAAATTTTTCGTTGTGATTAAATTAAAAATTTATAAGGTAGAGTAGGAAAGTGGTTGGTCGCCTCCCAGGGAAGTGGAACTAAACTACAACCAATACCATTGGCGGTACTAGCAACGCCTGCAGAGTAGACACCTTCCAGAGCAGAAGTCTTCAAGGGAAGAAATAATGAATAATCCGATGGTCTACCTCCACTAAATTCTTCTGCCGATAGTGGATCGACAGCTCCCGCCAGAACCAAGAGTGACAATCTTATTGTGTTATTAGTGTGTGATTGTTGATTATGTAATCTCAACAAAGCCAGCAATAAAAATGATTATTTTTTTACCCATATAATTCAAGTTTGTTCACATTTTCAAAAAATAATTTTAATTCACTTGTGTATATTTTGTAAATCAAGCGCAGCTCTGAGAATAGCATGAAAGACGGTCGAAATGGAAACAAAACGTATTTCCTAGTTTAGATATGAGAAAGCTTAAATATTTTTTAACAATACAGCACCAAATCTGAATAAAGGGGTATAAAATCAAATAAATTTAATTAAAAAACGATCGATTACTGTAAACTCGAACCAGTATGACAAATCGTTGATTTCCTCAAAAGTGTAAAAGGTTTATGTGTAAAAAAATTATTAATAAAGGCAATTAAAATATTTGAAATGAAAAATAGATTTTTTTTTAAATTTTGGTCCTATTTGTACCAAACTTTGATAAAACATTGAAAACGGAATTCTGAACACGCTGCTGACGCGAGACAATTTTGATTTTTTTTCAAAAACAGAGCGTCGACGTTGGAGAACGCAGCTGTTTAGAACAAGTTTCGCTTTTTAGTACAAGGCCTTTACTGACGCGACGCATCATTGTGGTGGCTCAAACGGAAAATGAAATGTCAACACGACGCTGACGCGACGCGACGCTTGACGGGCTATTGTACGCCCGCCTTTATTCGACGAGCGGTAGACGGAATGCGGGGCATGATTTTCAACAGATCCAGTCAAATTATCTGCTTTGCCGACGACATTGATATAGTCGGCAGATCATCTGCTGCGGTGGAGAAGATCTACCGAAAACTGAAACGCGAAGCAGGAAGGATTGACTTGATGATTGATACGTCCAAGACGAAGTATATGCTGGCCTGTGGAACCGAGATCGACCGAGCCCGCTTGGCCAGTAATAACAAGGTCACGATTGACGGCGATGAGTTGGAGATTGTCGAATACGTTGTCAGCTTCGGCTCACTGGTGACCGTAGACAATGACGCCAGCTGTGAGATCAGCGGAAGTCGTCCTTACTATGGACTCCACAAGCAACTGCGGTAGAGAAGATTTAGGCCTCGCACTAAGTGTAACTTCTAAATGACGCCCATTAGACCGGTTGTCCGCTACGGGCACGAGACGTAGATATTGCTCGGGGAAGACCTGCGCACACTCGGAGTGTTCGAGCGACGGGTGTTGAGTACCATCTTTCGCGGCGGCCCCGTTCCATGTCACATCACGCGCTCAAGACTATTTGTTTATTTGTTTATTTGTGCAAAAACATCAACGGATCACCTGTTGATCCTAATGATAGCTTAATAAAATAATGAGTTACAAACAAGTTAAAAACTACCTTAGTCTACACAGTTCTCGATACCATTAAAATTTTTCTTCGGAAAGTGGCTCTTGAAACGTTGAAATCGAAGTACTATTACGTTATCCTACACAGTCTCACGTGATCGAGGGCCTCTATTCTTCTAAGGTAATTCCTACGCAATGAAATAACGTCCTCTGCGGGAAAGGCTTTATCTCCGAATTTCCAATCATAAGACACACTCCTCGGAAACATCTCTACGATAAAGTTATACCGATAAACTACCACGCATGACCACGTGCGTGGTAAGATAAATTAACCATAGGAAAGTATCCAAGGAGAGTGTTCTATAAGTGAAGGTTCAGGAACGCACCTACATAGATCATGTGTTGTAAGGCCCATATTTTTTTGCACGGAAGTCTTTCCTGTCAATGCCTAGATTTTGTTTACTCGTGACCTTTGAAGTCTATGTGGACCGTGTCTGTCATGTTTAATAGTCTGAGTACAATCAAAGACTTTTTATATACAAGATTGACGTGTACAAATACATTAAAATCCCTTAAATTTTCATCTAGAGCGACCTTGACTTTGATTTCACTAAGCGCTGTTGTCAGACTTTACGTATTACTCTTTACAAAGCTTGTCTTCATATCTAACTCTTCTGACCTAATCTTTATCTCAGATTCATTTTATCTATGTCCAGGTTGTTTACACGTTAATTTTTAAGGTGTAAGATCTGTAGTATGTCGCTTATCCGTAACGAGCTACTCTCGTGGGAATTTTTTGTAACTGCGTCAGGTAAAAGTTGACCTCCCCATACTTCCGATTTATTCATTCCTGCCACTTGGTCATTGATGCTGCGCGTTCATTCTATATCCTCCGCCAGAATGATATTCATGCCCGCGATGACAAAAGCTGCATCTGTTAAGATGGTCCTGCATGTATAGCAAACTCGCATGACTATCAGCCGATGTGTACTCCGTAATTTGGATCTGTTGCGCTCCACCTCTAGGGCAGAGCTCCAAGTTGCTCCTCCGTATCGATCGTAGATTAGATAGTGCAACGCTAACAAGGAGAAGTCTCTTGCTACTCTTTGGACCATGACAGATCGGCATAATCCAGGCCAGTGAGTCGATGAGTTTCGACGCACTATCGCAACAATATTTGACATATGCATCGAAACGTAAGCGGCTGTCGACCATTACTCTGTGGTTCCCTATTGGACTGGTTCAGAAGTTACTTAATGGGACGAAAGTTATCCGTTCGTACTGGTGAATCCTTTTCTAGACAGTTCGTTGCCTCTTCAGGAGTGCCCCAAGGAAGTCATTTGGGACCGATCATTTTCGTGATCTATTTTAATGATATACTCTCGCTCCTCGGCAGCACAAATCTCGCTTATGCCGATGACCTGAAACTTTTTCACACCATAAACGGCCAAGACGATATCAACTTCCTGCAACAGCAATTCGCCGCTTTTGTTCACTGGCGCGACATCCATTGCTTGCCCTTGAACTGGTAAGGGCTCGGTAATATCGTTTCCCGTATGCGGCATCCTCTTCATGCAGAATACACCCTTGGAGACGAAACCATCATCCGAGTGGACTACATCAACGATCTGGGCGTTATTGTTGACCGACGGCTGGAGTTCAAGACTCATACGAACTATGTTGTTGACAAAGCTTCTCGAAGCCTAGAATTCTTGTTTCGTATGGCCAAAAAATTCAAAAACGTTTATTGCCTGAAAAGTCTTATTGTGTTTATTGCTGTATAGTTCGTTCTATTCTCAAGTACGTTTCAGCTGTTTGGTGCTCTTTCTACCAGAACAGAGCTGTTAGAATCGCTTCTAGCTCCTTGTGGTACGCTCTACGACACATAAAATTGCAAGATACGTTTCGTTTACCAAGCTATGAAAATCGCTGCCGTCTCATAGGCTTAGATACGCTCCAAGTTCGTCAAATGCCACTCGTGCTCCAATTGTTGCGGAGCTTTTCACATCTAGAATCGACTGCCCCGAACTGCTGGAGGCCATACCTTTCAGCGTACGACCCCGAGGATTACGAAACCAGAACCTGCAGCTCTAGGTTCCCATTCGCCTGAACAACTACGGGGCTAACAGCGCTTTCATCGGCATTCCTAAAACTTTCAATCGGTTTTCCCAATAATTTCGACTCCGACGTCTTAAGGAACCTGCTCGGAAGAAAATTTTTAAGTGTATTAACAGAGTGTCGACTACCTGAAAAAACATGGAAAATCTGGGAAAATCAGGGAATTCAATTTGCATCATGGAACTTCAGGGAATTTTTCCACCAATCAGGGAAAAAATAATGATCCTGATTTTATTTGAAAAAATTTAAACGTCATAGTTTATTATCTGCTTAAAAATTTACTTCAGTGTACTTTGCTCATGTAATTATCGTTACCCCTTTGATTTTTTGATTAGCATCAAAAGACATTGTTCTCGGATATGACACTAAGACCGATGATATAGTACGTGCGATGCGATGCGAATTGGCGGAAAATTTACGGACGCAGCCTATGCGAACTCGAGCAGCGGAACAAATTGACATCTGCTTCGCCGCGTTGAGTATGTCAGGTTTAAGCGATTCACATACATTTTCATCAAATGTGGTTCACCGCATTGAATCGCATTCACCGCATCGCATCGCATCGTACTCACTATGTCATCGGCCTAAAAATGCTATGAAAAATGTCCTAAGCTCAGCGAAAAGCAAGTTCTGTAATTTCGTATCGAATGCAAAGGAATGCAATTGCGTATGGAATGCAAAGGAGGCAATTGTACCTAAGTTAATGAAGCGATCGCCATTAACTTATCCTCTGACTAAGGCCGCCTCTTGCCTTGATGCGGCAGTTATCAAATACTACCGATACCAAATTGATACCAAATCGATACCAAATTGGCCAAAAACGATTTGAGAATACTTTGACTATATTGACAGATACTGGACGCGTTAATGGATCCTCGGCAGATTTAGCAGTACGGCAGTATTCCGGAGTGATTGCCAGAGGCGATAAATTTGATAATTATGACTGTAGCAAAGATAGGCTGGATCATTTGTGGAGTGGAGTGCTAGCAAATGCCAAGTGTCCAGAATTCTTCAACATCGTCAAAATGATCTACTGTCTTTCACATGGCAACGCGAATGTTGAACGTGGTTTTTCAGTAAATTCCGAATGTCTCTTCGAAAATATGCGTGAAGAATGAGTGGTGGCTAAACGAGAAATCTATGATACTGTTTTTTATGCTGGAGGGATTAAATCAGTCCAAATTTCCAACAAACTTATTCAGAGGGTTCGAAATTCACATGCTCTGTATTTGGAAGACAAAGATCGCTGCAAAAAGGAAGCTCTTGAATCAGATCGAACAAAGCTGATGAAGCGTCATCGAGAAGCGGAAGCAAAATCGCTTGAGATGAAACGGAGCAAAATTTTGGAAGACGCACAGAAGAAGGCTGATAGCTTGCAAGAGAAAATTGTTATGCTGAAATCATAAGACTTTCTACAAGTGGATCCGAACTGGTCGACTTATCTTAAAATGTTTAATATCAAAATAATACTTCCATTAAAATTATCGTAATAAATTAGTATTCTCGACTCAAAGCTTTCTGTGCGTTCATTTTCGGGGGAAATATATTTTTTATAACTTTAAGTTGCTTCCTCAGGTTGTTTTTCAAACCTGGAATTTTCTGGAAAAACGACTGGAAAATCAGGGAATTTTATTACCAGATATGAGTCGACACCCTGATTAAGTATTGTGTAGTTTTATGTTGATATTATTTTATATTGTTAGTTATAGCGTTATCATTAAGATCAACATGTGATCCGTTGACGTTTAAAACAGTAAAAACCTCATTGTACATGACATAACAAAGCACAGGTCCAAGTATGTATCCCGTTGTAAAGGTGCATTTACAGTTCTTTCGAACGTGAAAATGAAAAAACTTATATTCTTCAAAAACTCGACTATGCTGCATTTCATGGCTGCGAAACTAGGTGGAATAGATGCGGAATGGTTGAACGATTATTTTTGAACTGATTTTCTTGTTCAAAGCCCTTTAATATTAATTTTATTTCAATTCCCCCGATTTTCACTGCGGAATATTTTTTTCCGCGTTCACTGACATTCCGCTCGAAGTGTAAACGCACTGAGCGAACGTGAAAACGGAAAACGAACAAGAGTGGTGAATATAAATTCCGCGTTCATTTTCACGTCCGAATGGCAATGTGCATTCTGAAAAAAATTTCACCGATGACGGAAAAATTTTTGCTTCATAAAAAATTAATTTTTTAATTTGTAAGCACATTTGAAGGCATTTTTTTTAAGTTAAAAACCCGCTTGGGCATCATTTAATTGCACCTGTTGGAAGAGTTTCTCGACGAATAAATGTACCTGTTGGAAGAGCTTCTCAACGTAAATGAAATGTAAATGAAGATCATCGAACGGCCAGATTCCATTGAAATAAAAAAAATAGATTCCGCTTTGTTCAAATGTGTGTTTCAAAAAAAGGTATGGAAATAATTATAAATATTTATGAAATCATTCAAAAATAATGTGTTTTAAGGAGAACTGAAAAGCAGAAAAATTAACAAACAAAAGAATACTGATGCATTTTAATTAAATAAAAACCTTTTCAATTGTTTCACTAATTAAAAGTAATTTTGAAATTTTTGTTTGCCAATTTTTAATCAAGAACAAAAAATGGCTATCTTGTAGAAGTTATATTCATAACGTCCTTTCAATAAGTTTTTCAAAAAAAACGAATCACTAAAGCTCGTTACTCCTTGATCGATAAATACTTTTTGGGAGTACTTTATATTCATAAAATTTAATTTAAATTCATTGTATTCAAAGATAAGAACTTTGGGATTATTTGATTAAATCAATCGTTTTAAAAGCTGAATATGTTTTGAAGAAGAACAATATGTTTTTTTTAGAAATTTGATTTTAAATTTGAGCATTGGTTCGACAAGTATCGATCAAAACATTGGTTGAATGATCTGTCATTTTCCGATCGAAACCAATTTCTACCCGCAGTTGAACAAACCTCTTACTAATTTTGAAGATTTGACCGATTTGACATTTCACTGCGGAATAATTTTTCACTGTGGTGAGTTCACGTTCACGTTCGAGTTCGAGTTCACAAGAACTGTAAACCGGGCTTAAGGTAGTAGATCGTAACCCGGTTTTGGTTCCGTACGTCAAGACTCAGTTTTCGAAAAAGTTTAATATTATCCTGCGAAGGTTAGGCAACACGCATCCTGTGAAGAGTTTTGGCAACAGCTTCTCAGCTAGCGTTGTTGAAGGTATTTTTAACGTAGATCGTTACAATGACGCAATGACGAACACCTGTCCTCATCTTTTGATATGCGCGTTTCGCGTTCTTCGTCATAATTCGGATGTTCGACAATCCATTGTCACCCTCTGTGCAGATAGTTAGTCTGTTGAAGATTATCTTCTTTAGTAGTTTACCAAAGTATCTAACAGACAAATAGGTCTGTACCGCTATTGATGCCCTGGGTGTTTTCCCGGTTCCCGGTTCTTCTTCAATTCCAGAAAAAAAATTAGTTTTGCCATTGCCCAGTCGAACTCAAAGTTGAGGGATGCCACTGAAGTGCTGTTTGAACCAAAACCACTTTATTTTGAGTTTGAAAAAAAAGGAGCGTGCAGTGCTTTGTAGCAGTTCTCCTTGCTCGTTCTTATGACCGTCATAGTTCTGATCGAAATCAGTAGAATTCGGAAAGGTTATTGAGTGATGAAGAAACATTTTACATAAACAGGCTAAGTTTTCTCGGTCATACTGATCTTGCAGTTGCTGAAAACAATTCAGAGAGCGAAAACAACATCTCAGCCTTCAAGGTACTGTCGAAGGGACTGGGTCGTTTCGCGAAAGGTTTTTTGACATATTTTTCACGGTTTCTGAGAGCTTTTAAAGTACATTTGAGCAAAACATTTTAGTAAAAATAATTCTTAAAAGATTCTTAAAAATAAATTCTAAAACTTACTTTCACTCACATTTCGAAAACTCGAAGATTCTTCCTTCAAGAATAAATACCTTAAAGAATCTGAGATGGATCTGGCACCCCATGATCATAACATTTATGATCATACATACATGACAAAAAAATCTGATCTGAGAAAGCTGACAGATATTCCGCGCTATCCTACGAGGCGGAATCCTGTTTAAAAAAGTTATTCCAAATTTGACCATATTCGAAGATCTTCAGTGTTAACTTATTAGGAAAAATGTTCTAGTAGGTAGAACAGATTCTTTCCTAATTTCAAAATTTAAATATAAATATTTTTACATCATGATTCAGCTATCCACCCCTTAAAAGTTACCACCCTAAAGCAAAAACCTGATGGTAACATAAAACTCGTCCCGGCCCGAGTTTGATGGGATGAAAAATACATTCGAGGAAACCCTAAACCAAGAGATTTTGTGTCTAACGTTAGTGCTCTCTGGCAGCGCAATCCATTCCCAGTACCGGGAACCAATAAATATAGTGAATCATCTTTGTGCATCGTTGACGATGTACCCACCGTAGTTAGTTGGAGAGAGATGTTACATTTCGGGGAAAATCCGATGCAGCATCGAATCGACCACCTCAAAGAGAAGAATATTCCTTTTTTTTCTCCCCCGAGTTGTTTCCAAACAATTTCAGCAAATCACTTATTGATTACCTCCGTCTTAGGGAAATGGGGAAGAGGAAAATAACTCACTCTCGTTTGAAGATGTAGGGAAAAACTTAATTCGAACAATTTCACTTCTAAGTGATTTCATCAAGGGTACTTTTATATGGGAAAGATTCCACCGGTTCTGGTGCAATAATGTTTTGACAGTTAAGTCCTGGGTATTAGAGCGAGTGAGTGTGGGGATGATTTCTTTGAGGGAGGGTTGGATGATTGATTCGCACAGTCACCTTTAGACTCTGTAGTTGTTGCCACAACAACCGATAAGATGGCGGTTTCCAGTGGAAACCGCCTCATTCAGTTCTTTGTGTGGTTCACGGAAAAGTACACCTTTGTGGTGCAATCTGCAATAACAGACTGCCGATGGTGGAATCGATTTTACATAATCTAAATTATGATGAACTTTATTTTTCACTTGCTGGTCAGCTAAGTTCTTTAGACTATAAATTCGGTCTTTGCTTTGAAGTAGCTTTCTATCAATAGTTGTGTTGAATTTCTGTATAAAGCACTGTTGTGCTGAACGTATTGTTTTGACGAATATTTGAAAAACTTTTCAACTTGTTACAAATCTCTTGAAAATTGTTCGTATTGTAATGCTTGTACCCAAGGGATTGAAATCGAGAGAAAATTCTTTGCATTTGGAATGGTAATGATCGACAACTGCTTCACAAATTGCAACAATTAGCACATTTCAAAGGCAAAGGATTCGTCCCCAAAAGTCAAACACAAAACACCTCAATATATCTCCAAAACAGACAAGGGAGTATGTTATGAAATATTTTAAATCCGTAATACCACCTTTAATATTTTAGGGTTCTGACTGAAATACAAATCAATTTGAAAAATCAATTGTAGAGTCCCTATGTTTTTGTTTGTTATCAATAATCGATTAGGTACCTAAATATATCGTGTTTTTTTTTCTGAAAAGTATGACGAAGTTTTTTACTGCGATTAAACGACTTCTGTACCAGAGCAAACGATTTATGCAAATAAACAGAATTGATCGTTGTGCTTTTTTTGTCACTCCGTTTATTCGAAGAAAATCACCAAAAGTTCCACTGAAATTGGGAAGTTTATTCCGGCGGCACGGCTGAAAGCGTCCCGGAAAGATGGCAGACGAACCCCGGAAGATTTTTTTTTTCGTTTTTTTTCTGTTTCTCAAGCTGATTCCCAACATTTCAGAGTTTTTCTTCCTTTGGTACTTTCATTTTCCAACATTCCGAAGGAGACGAATGAAACTCTCGGCCGGGCAACGAAATATGATTGAACTGAACTCTGGGGCTCCCGGCCTGTATAATTGTTTCCAATTCTGCCTTTTTGATTCGATGAAATGCGAGCGTTGCTAAAGAAGAAAATAAAAAGTTTTCCTTCATTCATTTGGAGCTGGGACGCCAGGAAAATTCCTTTTCGATAGCTCGTTAAAATGGAATGTTTCGGAAAAGTTTCTACCGGGAAAGTTTTTTCGACATTAGAAGCCGAGAGACCCAATTTGTATATTGGGTTCACTTGATTTGCTATCTTTGCAAGAGTTGTACTGATTTGAGGAAAAGGATTCCAACTTCAAAAAAAAAAAGAAAACATAAAATGTGGATTTCAATCATTTGATTAAATTTTTATACTTTTTAATTTCCATGATTAACTACATCAAATCGCACCCTCTGTTATTAACTGTCGACGATTAATCCAGCTTCCGCTAGGCTTACTGCAAGCTTATAATGAAATTAAATTTCATTTTTTTTCGATAATTCAGTCATGAATAAATCATCACAATAAATTGTAGCTTTGACAGGCCGTCCTTTCCCCCAAAATACAACTTCTTTCGCTGGCACAAACAGTACAAAGCCCAAACCGCCGCCAGGATTAGCTGGAAAAACTTTCAAGACACCCACAGAAAACTTTCGACCGCCAAATGTTACTCCCTGCCCCCCTTGATGCCTCTCTACAAAAGTCTTTTCGTTGCCGACGATCCGGGTCGGAAGAAAATTTTCGGAAACGGATTGTGTCACTTTTGCCCCTTCATCTGTCTGCCTGATGATGAGGGCGACTGGCTTGAGGTCCTCCATGATGATGCCAAGGGAGTTTATTTACGCACACCACCGAACAAATACGCCTCGCACAATATGGCTCTTAATTGGTCCTGCTTTCGACATCCCAGTGCCATTTTGGGCGCTGGTTCAATTAGCATATCTTTTAACTTTCGGCTGCCACGGAGCCGCCATTTGTTCGTTTGGGGGTTCCCTTTTCCGTAACCGATTTTCTGACGGGTGTGCTTGCGGTTTTGCCAAAACTTTCAAATATGACTGATAAGGTTGTTTTCTAACAGGCAACATCTGAAAATACTGCCGGAAAGCGCTAGAAAAGTTTGTATTCAGCTTGAACTTATTCTAAAATTAGGCAAAACATTTTCAAAATGAGAAGAATTCTTTCGTAATCGTAATGGCGTATAGAATTAGATCAACATAAATTAACAATGATAATTACTTAACAATAAACGTTATATTCGTACTTAAAAGGAAGATGTGGAAGACGCCAAGATTACCAATGCTAAGGAACGCAAAAAAGTGGTGACAAGTCTCCAGCTTACCATTATTACAATCTTATAGGGTGTCCCATTATGTCTAAGCACCATTTCGATAAAACCCTATTCATTCCGGATGACGTTTAAACAGAAAATTTCTTCTGGCTGATGTTATTTACGGTTAAACTTAAAAATTTGTGTATCGTGAGCTCCAGTTTTCATTAAATGTTCTCGTGAAAAGCGCAAGAATATCGTGCACAAATGGTGTACTTTCCCCAACATTTCGCTGAACCAGTTGACGAAAATGAAAAAGTACGCATTGGAGCGGTCTGAAATTCGATTCGGAACTATGGAGAGGAAATCAGCTTCGTGGACAAAAAAAAATCTGGGGTCCGGTGGACAGAACTTTGGACCGGAAAGTCATGCGTGCTTACGCCTGTAGGAAGACTGTCTCAATTCACGACGTGACCAAAAAGTGGTTATCATTGACGACGAAACCTCTTGCAAGTTTGATTACAAAACGCTTTCGGGTGAATATTACACTGTTCGGGATTGAAGAAGTATGCAGGTCTTATCGGTTTGGGAGACAGTTTATTAGTGACAAAAAAGTGAAAAACAGTTTATCACCAGAGTGACATAGAAACCAATGGCTACTTCAACACCCCCTCTCCTTTGATGCGTTCTGATCAGGGACTTTTTCAAGGTATTAAAATAATTCGGCCAGTTGAGTTTATTTTTCTGTAGGGTCGATGACGATTTCCGCAATCCTGGTTATCCCTTCGCAACACAATGCAGCCGACTCGCTTTCCGTCTAAACGTCCAAAATCAAAACCTCCACCTCTGAATGAGCCTCTGCCGCAATCACCACTTCTGCGCTTATGCCTGCTATAGCTAGCACCAATCTTAAAGCGATTACACTCGGTACAACAAGTCCATAGTCAACACCACCCCCGCCTGTGTCACCATTACTACAGGGAGCCTGGCAGCGATTCCACTCGTTATTCCAGGTATTCTCACCTTCCTTAACAACGTACTTAACAACGGCTTCGCCGTCACCTGCAATGCCGCTAAAATTATCTCGATCTCTATAACAATCTCCGCGAACTCCACAATAACGATCGTCAATGAAATCTCCAGGATCAACATGACTTTCGAAGATTCTTTCTTTTTTGAAACTACCACAGGTCACCACAACAGGATCTTCCAAGTCTTGACTATGAGGTTCATGATGGTCGCTACCGGCATCAACTGCACCGCCTCCAAAACAACTATCACTTCGTTCTCCACAAGAACCTCCATCATCTTGATCGTCACTGAAATCTCCAGGATCACCATGATTTTCCAAGCTTCCTTGTTCCAGAACATACTTGTTACCAGGATGACTCAATTGATGGTTCAGCATCAGAAGGATTTTCGGTATTTCCAGTTTCAAAAAATAATGCTCACCACAGATATAACCTCTACCAATTACTTGCCCTCTCAAAATCAACACTGCGGAATCTTCCTCCAGAACTACCTCAATACCTTTCTCCAGAAGTTGTCTGATTGATAATAAATTGTACTTCAAACCAGGAACGAACAGAACTTCTTCCATGACTACCGGTATCTGCAATCCGTTATTCTCTAAACTTCCTCTAATAACGCCCGATTTTCTCGCCACCATGGTTTCTCCAGCCTTCGCTAACTCTATTTCTATTGGTGTTCTTAATTCATGTATCGATTCAAATACCTCTTGCGTTCCAATCATGTGCCGGCTTACACCGGAATCAAGTACCCAATCATTGCAGCCTACATTCTGGATCCATTTACCATCTTGCATCGTCAAAGCTACCTCCCGATCAATTATTATTTCCGCTTCATCATCACGGTTCCTGAATCTCCTGTTTCTCGGGAATTCGATCCTCCTGTGTCCGAATTGGTAACATTCTTTAGGCAAACTCATCTTGTTGATCCTGGATACTAGAGCTTGACCTTTGAAATCTGCTTTAATAAACGAGTTATCAATTCTGCCAGCTCGTTTAAGTTCCTCAGCCTTTAACCTTGCCTTGACAGTATCCATTCGTTCAAATTTTCAAGTGCCATTGTGACAGTGTCGAATGACGATGGTAAAGACATGAACAGCTGACTGATTTGATCCTTCTCCGACATCGTTGATCCAGTACTATGCAATTGACGTATGTGCTCATCAAATTCCTTGAAATGGTCCTTCAATTTTGATCCTTCGGTCATCTAGAGATTATACAGGCTTCTCCGAATGCAATTCAACGCCGCGAAACCAATCTTGCCGAATCAGCTTGGCAGATTCTCTATCTCTCACGTATTCCAGGAAACCATCGGAAACGTAAGAAATAATAAGGGCCTTCGCTCTGTTGTCCATATCTTTGAAAGCCGCTCGAACCGCTGCAGTTGCGCCAGCCTTTGGACCGTTTTCCATTATCGCCTACTCCACGCCATGGGCTGCCAGCTGGGACTGTACTCGAAACCTCCAAACGTCATAGTGCTCCCTGTCTAACACAGAGATAGTTTTAGTATAAATAGGACGCAATGTACTGTAATAAAGTATTCCAAGTTCTACCACCGTAGAAGTAACAAGTCTCTCCTTTCCACTGCCCAAAGTGCTTCAACAGGTTATGGACCCAGCACTAGTGGAAAGGAGGAGTGGAATCATCAGTTGAAGTAGAACCAGCCAAGAAGCCAAATGGGAGGACGAGCCAGCGCCGGTAATCCAAAGGAACGTCGTCGAGCCAGAACCGTGTGAGGTTGTCGGACCAGGAGCGTGGTAGGTCATCGGACCGGGAAGCCAGCTGGAGGTCGGCAAGCCATGAGACACGGGAGGGAGGTCGTCAGGCAGGTGCTTTGGAGGGTTGTTGGTCCGGAGCCATTGAGAGCGGACTGGAATCACTGGCGGTTCGTCGTGCCGGGGGCCATGGAAGGTTGGCGGGCCGGTGCCGTGGAAGGTGGTCAAGTTGTAGGCCAGGTAGTGGTCGTCGGACCAGAAACCTCTGGTCGACTTACTAGCCGGGAACTACGGAAGATCGTCAAACAGGTGCCATGGAAGGGCGTCGGACTGGAACGCCAAGTTACTGGGAGGCGTTAGGCCTCAGGAGGAGCGTCGAGGCGGAGAGCTTCGATTCGTTGCGAAGGGCGTCGAGCCGTGTGAAACGGTCGGGTGAAGGGTGTCGGGCCAGACGGAAGTTTGTCTTCGAGTGATCCGCAGGAAGGTTGTCGTCGAGCGAAACCAGAAGAGGGTCGTTGAGCTGAAGGCTATGGTCGTGGTTCGACACATGGCTTTGCTGAACGGTGAACTGCGTGTGTTGAGGAGGAGTGTTGAGATTCGTCTCATCGAGGCAATCGATGAGATGAATAATAACACACGCATGGTGGTGTTATTATAAATAAACAGTTAGGAAATTTATCCATAGAGATAGTTTTAGTATAAATAGGACGCAATGTACTGTAATAAAGTATTCCAGGTTCTACCACCGTAGAAGTAACAAGTCTCTTCTTTCCACTGCCCAAAGTGCTTCAACAGGGATGATCAAAGTTTTGGCGAGACAGAGTCAAACAATTTTTCAGAAAAATTCAGTGAAAATGCAATGGTTTGCCAAGCCATATGTAAGTGTGGCATTCATTTCGCGCAGTTTGTGAACACTGATACAAAGAATACACCTGCTTGCGTTCGAGAGTGCCTGAAACGTCGCCTGCTACCCATGATTCGCACACATGATCACCCAGTACTGTTTTGGCAAAGCATTGCTTTTTTTGTGATCGGGCGTGACAGGAGAACTATAACCACACGGAAAAAAATTGCGTTGCTATTCCAAAGACGTTGTCATGATAATTTTACTATTTCTGCGTTATAGTATTTTACACCACGCAAATTATAACATCAATTTTGTAAAAGTCCACATGAAACATTATTGATATTACTATGTACCTGGTAGTTTTCGATAACTGTCAATGTTTGTTTTCGAAAATACTATGGTCATGATGATTTCATCATAATTTCTATTACAACTAGCGTCCACATAGTAATTTGGACATTGTGGCCAAGGTTGCCGAAAAAAATTCTGTGTTTTTCACAAAAAAAAATCTTGAATTCTGTGATTTGAACCTAAAATTCTGTGACGGTTTTCTGTGACGCTTTTTTTATGAAGTTCATAGGGATATCATGTCAAACATCAACAAAATGGAAATTTCCTACAGTTTTAACTGAAAAATATCAATTTACATTACCTTGTTTTCATATTTTAATAAATTATAGTCAGAAATAAAAAGTCGAAAATGAGAAAAAAAATTATAATTTTGAAAATCTGTACAAAATTCTGTGAATTCTGTGAAAATTATAAAAATTCTGTGATCTGTGACACAGATTCTGTGATGAAATTTTGCTCAGATTCTGTGATAATACAGATTTTTCTGTGCTTTCGGCAACCTTGATTGTGGCACCAATTCATATCAACAAAATACTACACATATGGTACTTTTGAGAACAAAACATATTTGACTCAAAAACATCAGTGCGTATGATAATTTTACTATGGTAAACATTCTTGTTGTTTATACTAATTCAGGATCATTAATCATCAACCCGTGAGTAAACAAACAAATTTTGAGCTGCTTTTAAGTTTCATAACTTTGAAAATCTTTCCAGAGCATCGGGAGAACACACTAACACTAACCGACGTGTGTAGGAAGTGTGATTTTTTTTGTTTTAAATAATGTTTTAATGCATGCATACAAATAAACAAACAAATATACATAGTAATTTTACTATTTGAATCAAGCTCCTCGCGCATACTAATCTTTATCATAACACATACTAGTTTCATCATGAAACATATCAATTTTACTAGGCACGAAGTAATACAATGCATCATTTCATTGACAATTTTACTAAAACGCAGTCGAATTTACTATGCGCTGCCAAATTGAGCACATGATAAAATCGCTATGCGTAAGGTATTATAAACAACAAAACATATTTGACTCAAAAATATGGTTGCCTGTCAAACCACGGATTTAGTAGTTTTACTATGCTTTTTTTTATGTGCAGGGTTGCCACAGAACCGGGAAAACCTTTTTTTATTATTGTGGGATAAATTATCCAATAGGATAAAAATCCGATAAAATGTTTTTCTTGTTTCGCTTGAATTTTTTGTATGTGGTGGTCATGCATCATTTTGGTTGGAAGCTCGAGTCTTCATGTCAGTAGTGCTTTTCCAATCATATCATCTTTGGCACAGTAAATTTTCATTTTTGGCATAGAGCCGGGCGGCATTGAAATTTTGCAACCTATTCTTTGGGTGTAGATATACATATGTCTTTAAGAATCATTCTTCCAGAAGGTTTTCAACAGGTTGATTTGGGCAGCAACATACTTAACCCCACTCCCTGGATATGAGTATTTATCGTGTGTTTTCTCAGCACCACCTCCCCATGAGTGGTTCGTATTAAAAATTAATGAGCTATTTAAATCATTGTTCAGCCAGGCATTCAGACTAACCCTTCATCTTAACGGAATCCCCATGTTGAATTTAACCATCCGATGCGGGTCCTCCAACCACTTCTCGATTATCCAAAAGCCATTCTCACATGATGGCTTTCATAAAACGACGAGGACCTACCGGTGAGTAGAAGGACCTTTTTGGGTACTGTTTTTACTCGCCGCGATGAGCCGACGTGACTTTTTCATCCATTCCATACTGCTCTGGGTGGCAGGAGCAGAGCCTCTCATCATATCCGGTGTAATTTTGTCCACTTGTTGTTTACATTTTCCATTTGGGTCGGGCCCGGTGAAACCGGAATCCGAGCCCAAGCAAAAGAACAAACCGGCAGAAGTGGGTAGGTCTCGAAAAAGCTCATTATAAGTGTAGCTTTTTAGCAGCCAGCCGCCCGGAATGGGTAAAGGAGAGCGTCCTTTTGCCCAGCTTCTGCTCCAGAAACGGAGCAGGTGGCAGATGGCATCTGCTGCTGATGGATTTTCGAGCCGTGTAGTTTTGTGAGAGGGTTTTTGTTTTTTCGGAACATTTCTGTACCCGGGTTTTCCGTTCCGTTCAAGTGGCGTAGCAGTAGTATCATCATCAGCAGGGATCTCTCGACTGCAGCCAGGCAGACTGCAGTTTGCTTTGCGCCACTTCTCCGGGACAGCTTCGCGATTTTCCCATGAAATGGCTAGCTACTGGTTCAAATGATTCAAAAGTTGAAGGCAAATTTCTGGATCGGACAAACAAAAGGCTGAATGAAGTGAACCCCTGTTGAATAATTGAGCAATTTAGGAGCTGATTTTAACTTTTTTCAAGCGTTAAATAACTCTCTTCTTATTCCGGTGCAATTAGATTGTTTTATTTTGTCTAAATGTGAACTCAGATTATGTTCCGGTGGAGTATAGGTTGAGTATATGTATAATTAATCATGTTTTAGTTTTAGGAGGAACAAAAATTCTCTCATGATGTAGGTTTGGTTAGATGTATGATAAAATGGAACGAATTTCCTCAGGTGTTGGTTCAAACAAAATTATACCTACCTATCTATTAACAATTACAAATCGAATTCTTGGAATATATGTATTTTTATGGATTGTCTTTGTCTCGTTGACACTTTATTATAACTGCTCGATTATAATTTATGTTTATTTGTTTATCAACAACTGAAAATGACTTACAGTAATTGTAATTGTAGATTTTACTAATAATATTGCATGCAAAATATTTTGAAATAAAATCAAATTAATGTTTTGTTTTTCTGTATTTTCAGGTAAGACATCTTTTTTCATGACGTATTTTTTCAATGAGTAAGTGATCGAATCGTTTAATTGTACTAAAAATAAAATCAATCCGAAATATTCAACGAAAATTCTCAATTATAAATGTTTGCTTTGGAATAACAGTGATGCATCTTATTCCGATTAATCATTTCTTAGATCTATAATCCACTACCATCTCTCTTAATTTACTCCTGATGAAACTGAAGTTCGCACTGCAGGATGCAAGACAACTTTAGTTTCACTGGAGTGCTCTTAAAGAGCGCTTAAGTTTGCTCGTTCCGTGAGATTGTACTTCTAGAAGGACTAACTAACTAACGTGCTTCTTGAATTGTGTCTTTTCCGGGCGAGACAGAGCCAATCGAGATAAGTGAGGACACGACTAGGAGCAGAAGCTAATCTTTTCCATCGTGGTTTCATTCTCTGTATATTAATTGACATAGTTTTAGGGTTATTATCATACATAAAAAACAGACCCGCCATGAAGATTTCTTTTCACGTACTTTTTATTTTAGAATTTATCGTAGTAACGGGAAATAACTTGATCCTAAAAGGTTTTTAAAAATAACTGTTAACAAACAAGTCAGAAAATTGGCTCGCCTCCGGCGGAATTAACTACTACTTTACATCCTATATTACTTTTTGACTAATATATTTCATTTTACGACAGTCGAAAGGGTTTTGATTACACAAGGCCACAAAATTAACATTTTTCCGAGGTGCACAGAATTTAAGAGCTAATTTTGGTGCCCTGAAACCAAATCACATTTTTTTCCTTTCAGCTTTTGTTAGTGTTTAGCTTAGTAGTTTTAAATTTAAAGAAGCACAGTTTTGCCGTTTTTTTTTCTTGTTCAATGGATAGACTAATTCTGAATCTGTACTTTGGCATTGCTGTGGGATATTTCCGAGAATTTATTTCATGAATATATGGAAAATCGGCCAATCTTTTTCAGTATTTCCAGAAGTATTAACAATTTTTTTATCTGATTTTTTTCACATTTTTCTACAGTTATGCCATAAAAATTAAAAAGTGACTCATTGTTAATGAGTTGGGGTGTTCGAACATTTCGACGCAGCATTAACCATGATTAACCAGTTTACCCATTTTTGAAGCCTTATAACTTTTTTATTTTAACTTGAATCGATTTGCAGTCTTCGGATAAAATACTTGTCATAATTTGGGCTTTAAAAAAAATCGTTTTCAAAAGAAATCGTCCAAAGGGGACCAAAGTTATTCATTTAAAATTGGATTTTCTTGTTCCTCCCGAACAAAATATCTCAAAATCCCATACAAACTTTAGGCTCGTTGAGCGAACTCTTCCCGTGATCAGATCTGGCCCAAATATGGCATGAGACCTTGTACTAGGGGCAAATTTGGGGCAGTCTAATATACAGTTTACGCATTTAATTAATATACAGTTTTACAGTATTTCCAGAAAAACTAACATTTTTTATTTGATTTTTTTACAGTGATGCCATGAAAATCAAAAAGCAGAGCTTTTAGAGAAAGACTATTTGCATATTGTGGTTCGACTGACACAAGTTGGTCAAAATTTTCCTAACTTGTTGACGCATTTGATTTTTTTTTAGTAGAAATTATGTAATCGGACAGAACTGATTTCATTTTAATTTCGGATATTTATTCAAGCTCTTTAAAAACTCAAGAAAATATATTTTTTCATAATTCCGCTAAAAATAAGAAATAAATAAATTCAATAGATATAGATATGAAGACATAGAGAAAATATAGTCCGCAGTGAAATATTTAAAAAAGAAAAAAAAATTACTGCAAATTCGCAATCAAGAATTAGCTTAAGTCCACTAGATTCTTTTTCTGTAATGTTTAATACAAATTCTCAATCTAAATTCTGACTCTAAATTTGAGGTTTTAAATTCTGAATTTGATTTCTATATTTTAGCTTCAAATTTAAGATCCTATCCTTCGGATTTGATTCCTGATTAAACATTTTTAGTAAATCTGGATTCTTAATCTAAAAAAGTATCTTTGTGTTCCAATTATGCGTTTTGAGATACACTTCTCATACTTGATTTAATTCTGAATCTATCTTATAAAAAGAAACTACAGTAGTTTTTCGATTTTATCACTCTTCGATTTTATCAATACTCGCCAAATTCACGCTCGATTTTATCACGCTTTCTTAGAAATCATTCAGAAACCATTTCCAGGACCTTAATTTTCTTTCAAAATCGTAGAGCGTCTTTGTTTATAGTATTTTTTAAGGTTTATGTTAAGTTATGGTATATAGGTATTGAATAATATGAAAATGCCATAGAACTTCTTATTTAAGCTGTGTAGTGTAAAAATCGTTATTTGGATTTTAAAAACTCTTGTAATAATCGACACAAATATTTTAACGTCTTAAGCTTGGTTGGCCGCTCTAAAAAAATAAACTTTATTGGTTATAAATACGAATCAAATAAAGATGTCGGTTTAAGCGAATTTAAGCGTTTTTGAAAAATGTATGTGTCTCTGATTTCTTTGTTTAATTCTTTATTTGAAAGGGTGGCGTGCGCAATCCTGATTGGACAGCCTTTGGTATTGTCTGAATGGATAATTAAAATGTGTTAAAAGGACTAAGATTTCTGTTTTTCACATATGAAAAACAAAGGATTATCTGCCCATAAAACAATTTCATATTTTAAAAGTCTAAGTTTAGCAAATTTCAAAATATTTTTCGAAAAGATAAACTTTTTAGTTAATCAAAGGTGTGAAGATTAAAATATTGAAGTTTGAAATTTGCCGAAGAATTTTTTTTATGCATTTTTCATTGAACTCCTTTTCAAAATCGACATAAGAGATAACGTTTAAATTTCCGTAAAAACTTTATTACTCACTTTGATTAGATGTAGACTGTCAAATTGATATTCTACATGTTTTTATTTCTAGAAAAAATCTTAAAATTGCTAAAGAGGAGAATAATTTGAACTGAAATCGATCCTTTGTGTTTAGTAATCTTTGATTATTGCATCTTATCATCAAAATTTATTGATACAAAACGTTTTCACCACTGAAAATATGATAAATTATTGATTAAAGACAATAAAAATACTTTTTTCCACTTCAATTTTTAGTTTCGCCAAATTCACGGTTTCGCCATTTTCACGGTGAATTTTTTTCGACCGTGATAAAATCGAAAAACTACTGTATAAACGTTGGAAGTTAATATTTTTAAACTAATAAATTTTTTAAAATTTTTTAGTCATCTTTTAAGATTTGAACCCATTCTACTCTAATTAAGTAGAAGACTACTAAACTTGCTTTTTTAATTCTTTTATAAAAGTATGTAACTACATTTTGCGCTAATGCCTAGAGCTTAGAAATATTTTTCTTGCCATTTTCAATGTTCATCGTTCATATTTTATTGTATCTTGAATGTTGACTACTTTTTGAAACTAGGAAACTGATACTCGATTCTAAATTTGAGTGTTTAATTCGTATTCGAAATCAGGATTCTGTTTCCTAATTGATAGTCTATCTGTTCTAAGAAACTCATTCTCCGTTTAACAAGTTTCAACCCTCATCCGCATTAGAGTGTCATTTTGACACTATTGCAAGTTTGAAGGCTTGTAACTTTTTTCAGAAGCTTAAAAAAACAAAAAAATCTTCGGGGACCCCAAATGATTTCAAAAGTTCTTGAATATTATGAAGGATTAATCACCGTTATTTATACTTGTAGATTTAATTTATCGGCCTAGCGGTGAAAAGTGATGTCCTTTTTAGTAGGGACATCTAAAGATTATGAAGTGTTTTATATAGGTGGATAGAAGGTTAGAATATTGTATCTTTACTTTTTTTTTATGGACGAACCCTGGAAGCCTGGACAAAAAAACTCACTTTTCCGACTTAGAGTGTCAATTTGACACTCCAAAAGTAAAATCTATCTAAGTCGTTTGAATTATAATTAATTTCGTATAAATCTTATATCAATCGATACCTTGTAATCTCAGTAAAATTTGTTAAGAACATTATATATAGCTAAAGCTACTAGTTTCTCATTATTCAGCATGAAAGAAAAAAAATCCGAAAAACATGCCTCAGGAAAACTGCTGTAGTTCATATACTACACGTCCAAAAAAATATGCATATGAAAGCTGAAGTTGATGTCTGCATCATGAAGCCAAGAAATATTTTTTAATATTTTTTCTATTGAAAAGGTCACAAAAAGTTCAAAAAAGTGGTCTGAAAAACCTACTTTTCATTCGTTTGCTTGTAAATACTGTTTGAGCGATGGTAGAGTTTTTGAAAAAATATGACTACAAAATTTATCAAAATTCTATCATTTTGCTGTCTTTAGATTTTTGATGCAACAAAAATTGAATTTACTGTAAATTTTCAAAGTTCACTACTTTGCGCGATTTTTTTACAAATTGAAATTTCATCTATTTTTGTGGTCCACCGTCAGTTCAGTGCTTTTACTTTGTTTGGACCAATCAAAAGCATATTCATTGGAAAGCACGTGTAGTACATGAACTACAGCAGTTTTTCTGAAGCATGTTTTTTCGGATTTTTTTCTTTCATGCTGAATAACGAGAAAACTAGTAGCTTTAGCTATATATAATGTTCTAAACATATTTTACTGCCATTACAAGGTTGCTATTGATATAAGTTTTTTTTGTTTATAATTAATATCAAACGACTTAGATAGATTTTACTTTTGGAGTGTCAAATCGACACTCTAAGTCTGAAAAGTGAGTTTTTTTGTCCAGACTTCCAGGGTTCGTCCATAAAAAAGTAAAGATACAATATTCAAGAACTTTTGAAATCATTTGGGGTCCCCGAAGAAATTTTTTGTTTTTTGAAGCTTCTGAAAAAAGTTACAAGCCTTCAGACTTGAAATAGTGTCAAAATGACACTCTAATGCGGAAGAGGGTTAATAAATCCAGTTGCTCATTGTGTTGATAACCTTTATAATAATACAATGAGTATAAACCATAAAATGTCACTGATATAACTGTATGGTAAGCTTGAAACTTCGTTCCATTTCTGGTCAAAGAGACTGAACTAGAATAAAAAAAACACATAAAAGCTATACGACTCTTATAATCTTCAAAAAAAAAACTCTGGTTCCTGGCTACTATTTCGGGGACTTTTGCCACCGTATCAAGATGATGCTCACACGATAAATGGCCTGTGGGTGCCTTTTATGGTATGGTAGCAGCAATATCTGCTTGGAACCATCAACAACGAGCCAACCAGGAATGAAACGTTTCCTATGTATGTATAGAGGACATTACGACGACGACATCAGCTGACATGACACAGACATACGACCGTTTTGCGCTGCCTTTCACTTGAAATGGCGTGGAACTCCCTCCTGGGGGAATGGCGTTTCTCACCCGTAAACGGTTTCCGAGCGGCCCAGTCCACCAGGCCAGGACGTCACTAATTGCCGGGACACGAAGGCCGCTTTTTTCACCTTCTATTCTTAGATTTTTTAAGGAAGAAAGCGGAAAAAATCTTCCCATTCACTGGCGGGCATTTTGCCAACCCGGAGAGAGTCGTTCTTGGAAGAAGGCAAATCCTTGGCTGAATAGAACTCGCTTCACAGTAAAAGAAAGTGCTCAAGACAAGTTTTTTTTTTCTTGAAGCCATTCTAAGCATACAGGAGCAATGATGGAGCAACATTGTCAGTTTTCTTGGGTTAATGTTTGTGTCGGATTCAAAAGCTTTTGAAAGTATTTGCTTTAAAAACAATTCTTGTTTGAATTAGTTAATTTTTGGAATCGAATCCAAATACTGAATATTTCAATCGCATTCGTATTTCCCTGTTCGTAAATTTTCACGTTTTTTTCAAGTTAGTAGACAGTTTTTTTTATATATTTCAACAGTGGCTCCAGAGACTGACAGTTTTTTTTAAAGTGCAGAACGTGCCAACAAGAGGGTTCTTCTTAGTTGTAATCTGAAGAATGTTGAAAAAGTTTGAGAATATTGATGAAAATAAATTAAAAGTTACTAAATTATCTTGAAAACTCTATTCCGAAATTTGGAGAGTCGGACCAACGTTCACTCGACACTAAATGTGAAACTTTGAAATTAGATTTGCTAACATCTCATGTAGAAAGATACAGCCAACCTACGAAAAAACAATTCTTGATGAACAGAAATTTGATCTTTCGACCATTAAAATTGCCAAGGCTCCACGCCAGTGGCTCCATAGATTGTTTTTGGAACAGTGCTCATATAACTACATTGGAATTAAAATTTGCTCAAAACAGTTTTTTGAAGCTTAATTTCGCTCAAATTTCATGTAATTTTCCTGATGATAAATCTGTAGGCTTATTTGGACGTTGAGATATTGACTCTTCTAGTGAAATTTTAACAGGTGAAGATCGCTCATCAATATTATAAATATGAGAACTTAGAAATATTTCTCAATAATATATCAGGGTGACCAGCGAACCGGGAAAATCGGGGAAAAAAGGGGAATTGAAAATGGAGCTGGAAAAACCGGGGAATATTTCAAATCAAAACCGGAAAAATATTTATGGATTTATGTTCCTATAAACCTATCAAATTTTAAAATTCTTTCATTTTATGATGACGAATTTTTTTCTCTGAAGCTTTACAATTCATATTCGTTTATTTCAGGGCTGTGAAGCAAGAGCAGGAAAATATTGGGATATTATATTCATGAGTAAAATGCCGTGGGGAATTTCATTGAAAAAAATATACTTTTGAACTCAGCGCATACATTTGTCAAGCAAAGACTCGTCGTAGAAAAATTTCTCAACATAAACTATTTCTTAGCTCTCGCATATTGTGCATCGCAGTGAATGTAAAAAAGCTTAAGATCTATCTTATCACTGAAATTAATATACATTAATTCAGAATTGATGATGTTCTTATCTGCATCTCAGGAGCACTTTTTTTCCATAAAAATACGTTATGCGGAAACGAAATTAGAAAAAAAAAAATAGCAGAAATCAAACTCATTTAAACTGGAGGAGTTGTCTTGAAGAGTCTAACAAAAATATCGAATTAACTTGGTGAAAAAATGAATGTTAATGGAACGTTAAAAGAGATGTATGAATTTAGTTATTCATCCTAATTCGACGGACTAATTTTCTGGACAGCTATTTTTTTCAAAGATCTCATGATCAAATGCTTTTTTTTTTAAATAAATTGAACAATAAGATTTTTTTGACGTAACTTTACTTATTTTCAACTGTTTTCAATCGAGCTTAAGGTACCTTTATCGAACTTCAAAAATAATCATAACAATATTTCGAGTTTTCATTTGATTGATAAAATATTCAAAAAAAACTTATTTCTTTGTTTGTGTTACATGTACCAACACACAATAAATTGTCAAAAACTATCAAAACTAAAGTTCAAAAATCAAACTTCAAATTTCTCCCAAACGACATAGACTCAAAGTACTTATCTTATTTGGTTTCGAAAATATTATCTTCTAATTTGGTTCAATTTCAACTTTTGAAAATCGAGAATTTTCTCATGCGGGAAATATTTCGGGAACAATTTTTTTTTAATATGATGCCACCATTTTATTTACATTATTCAACGCAAAGAAGGCAGAAGGTGTAACAAACTAACAAATTTGTGTGTGATTCCTGTATACAATCATGCATTTTTGAGCTAGGACTGAAAATTAAGATTTAGAATTTAGATAAATTTATTTTCTAATTATTTTGGGCAAAATTGAGTTTCCGATTCTGAATTTTTTTCATTTTAAACCTGACAAAATTATGGATTCCTAATTTGAAATTGATTTCTGAATCTAAATTCCTAACAAAAAATCCCACTAATTATGAACCGAAAAGGGTATTTTATAACTAAATCCTTAACCAGAAATTTCTTATTAGAACTATGATTTATAGATTTCCATATGAATTCTTTATTTTATATATGATTTTTTTAAATTATTTATTTGTAATTCAACTAGTGAATTTGAATGGAAATTCCAAATGATATAACTATGATATTTCCAATCTGGATCAACATCATTGAACTTTTTTTCTGGATCGACATCATGGAATTTTTTGAATTTTCAATTCTGTATAAGAATTAAAAGTAAAGATTTTAAATCCAAATCTAAAAAATGGTTTGTAATTTTAAATATTTTCTTTCAATACTCCGGTATGATGAGTTTCGTAAGTGGAAAACCATTCTAATTTTAACCAAGATTCGAATCAGGATTTTGTCCCAATGATGAACCGAACTGAAACTCAAGGATAATAAACTGGGTACAGATTCCAGAATCCGATCACAGGAAACAAATTCGAATTTACTTAAGAAATTTGGAACCAGAACATTGAAAATGATGAAATCCTAAGCTTACCGGATATTTTTCTGCACTTATCCGGGCAGGACCAATCCGTCTATTTTATCTTGAAAAACTTGTAAAATCCAGGCATTCGATTTCAAAGCTTACTACTCAAAATCTGGGCTATATACAGGCAAATTTGGGAATTCTTCAATTAAAATCAAGAAGAAATAAACTCGAAACATTGTTTTTTCATCGATACAATCGATACACATCAGCCAGTTTATTTGGATAAAATTTGCAAAAAAAAATGTGCTTGACCCAAATTATATAATTGTGATCATGATCACGGAATTTAATTTTTGTTTGATTTTGCAAATAAAGTGAAAACATTCGGGCAAAATCCGGGTAATCAGGCAAGGCAACCTCAGTAAGTCTAATTTTATTATTTGAATGAAATTTGATAGTTCGGACTAAGAATTGCGCTTAAAATTCATGCACCAACTTCTTTTGTGAATAACTTTTAATAGCGCTTTTCGAGTACAGTCTTCAAATATCTATCAACAAGTGAGATAATTTTTGGAAAACTGTAGTAGAATTGTGGACCTGGGATGAGATTCAGAGGTTTTGGCCTTAGTTCTGTATCGAGATTGATACTCTAGATTCACTTTAGTCGTTCATCAAAATTTGAAAAAATTTTGAGTTTAAAGAAGAACATTTTGCTTGACATTGTTGGACTCTCATGGGGGGTGTTTAAGCCCCAACCATTGTTGTGAAATAATTGTTTAATAGCCTATTTCCAGGTTGATTCCAGTAAAAGATATCTTCCAATTTTCACTAGAATCATCGTATGAAAACTAAAGATAAAATAAAATTATCGCACCACTTTAAAGCTGTGTACATGACAGAAAAAAATGGATTTGTCAAAACAGCGAAATCAACTGAACGGAAATTTGAACTGCTTAAAGTTTATGAAAATAATAATTAATACACTAACTAGTGATTCCAGTCTCTTTTTTGCCGTAGACGTTTAACCCAATTTCTTCAACTTATTAGTGCATACGTAAAGCATGCAATTCGACGGATGTATAGATGAAATTTAATGCTATTGATTTCATTAACGGTCATCTCTCAAAATATTCCAAGTTTTCCACACAGTATGAATGTCATTTTTTTTGGTGTTTATCTTGGCCCGAGGGTGTTTGTTTGATAAATGTTTTGAAGACGAAGTAGATTTTTTTTTACCAATGTGCCTTTTCGAACGCTTGTATTTTACAAATGGCGTCCCAAACTACAAATACAGCAACTGAAACTCATCTTCAGCTGCTGTATTTGGGTGACCTTTTTAAGGTACTGTAGGGATGAGATGAAGAATGTGTATAAAATAATAAAGTTTTAAAATAAATAAAATAAAATAAAATAAAAGATGAATTCGGCAACACTGAAGAAAAATGGAATAAAATAAATTTCTTTGGCAGCGTTTTATATTTTGGCAACACTAGGCATAACAAACAAAACAAAGTCAGTGATTGATCTTTTTTCTTGTGAGCGACAGACGTGTCTGAGTGAATCTTCGAATTGAGATACGTAAGAATCGTAAAATCACTACAATGCTGTTGTTGGTAGAATAAGCATAAAGAGCGCAGTTTGTTAAGGTTGCTGCTACGATTGTTAGTTTATGATTTGACCACCGGTGAAAAGGCGGATTGGCTGAGGAAGCGCAGATTTTAAGGCTGCTGCTACAAAAAAATTGTTTCTGGTTCGGCCACCTGTAAAAAGACCGATTGGCTCAGGGAGCGCAGATTTTCAAGACAGCTGTTACGATTGTTTTTTTATGTTCCGGCTCTGGTAAACAAATACAGAGCGACAGGAAAGGCACAGATTGGAATGGCTGTTGCTAAGAATGTTTTCGAATTGATCCGGCTCTGGCAAACAAAGACAGACTGGGAAGGAAAGTACATATTTGAATGGCTTTTTCTAAAAATGGGATGTAAAATTGAGATGAGATGAGATGAGAAATTAGGATGAACTTTATTTGAAAAATTTAAATTTTGTCTTAGAGAAAAACACAAATCGATAAATACATTATTTTTCTTGAGAATAGAGATGAGCGGAGAAATAAAATACAAGTTGAATTTGGCAACACTGGAGAAAAAAAATTTCTATGGTAACGTATTATATTTTGGCAAAACTAGCAACACTTTGTTTTGTTAATAACTTTAAAAGCATGAATAGAAATTGATAAAATTCTCCCCTTTTTCCAAGTAAAGGCTATTTATGATTACATTTTATGTTTCCTGAAGCTAAACCTTCGAAATTATTCGAAATTTTTAATTTTGTAGAAGTTATAAACAAATTGAGCCGATTGTCCTCTTTCGTCACAAAAACAGCATATTTGAATTTTTCTCACTCACAGTTTTCGCGTAATGGCACGATTTCAGATGCTAGCAGTCCAATTATTTAGCGCACGATTTGTCCACCGTATTTTGTTTATTATAATGGTTGGCAGCTCTTTTACCTTGTAGAAATGAAGTCAGGCCTGTGTATAAGTCAGTTAGATGAATTAGTCAGAAAAATGTAGTTTTTTTTTATCACTTCACCCATTGTAATTTTCAGATTGCGCTTCATAAAAGCTCTTACATTTCTTAACTTCATGAAACCTCCCAGATAACCAGAAATAGTAAAGCAGTGTTCATTGTAGATTGTATAAGCATCCAGTTTAAATTGGAATTGTATAAACATCATGTTGTAGCTAAACCAAGTTATATTTTATCGTTTATGGTTTGTATAGTTCATTATTTACGATAACATTTTGTTAATCGTATAGAAAGATCAATAAAGTTGATTGAAATCCCAGTAGAATTGTGTAAAGATCAATATTTAATCCCACTGTACAATTAAGCAATCTTTCATGCTTGCGATCTATGATGACATATTATTTCCATGAAAGGTCATACAGTAATTGTGAGAAAATCGTCTAATGGAATTTAAACAATCTATTCATACATGTCATTCAAAGTCGCTTATTGAGATTTAATTAATCGGTAAATAATTGTTAGTAATGCAATTCCTATGCTTAGCAATATCGTAATCATCTTATGTCAACAATTGCAAAAATTGGAAATCCTTGACGAATTTTGATGCAAAAATGAAGGCAGTTTTAATTAAAAAAAATTATAAAAATGAAAAAAGTGGCACATACAGTCGGCGTTTGCAAAAACACAGGCGACGCTTAAAAAAATCCGGTTCTGTGATAAACGAATCCAGAAACCCAGAAATCGTAAAGAAGTGTTCATTGTAGATTGTATAAGCATTCAGTTTAGATTGGAATTGTATAAACATCATGTTGTAACTAAACCAAATTATATTTTATCGTTTATGGTTTGTACAGTTCATTATAAACGATAATATTTTGTTAATCGTATAGAAAGATCACTAAAGTTGTTTTGAATTGCAGTAGAATTGTGTAAAACTCAAAATTATATCCCACTGTACAATTAAACAATCTTTCATGCTTGCGATCTATGATGACATATTATTTCCATGAAATGTCGTACAGTAATTGTAAGAACATCGTATTATGGAATTTAAACAATCTGCAGATTGTCGAATTGTTTAACAGTACAGTAGATTGCTAGCCAAGATCGCACAGCGCTGAATACAATTATTGATTGTAAAAGAATCGTCTATGAGATAGGTTAAAGTTGCATATCAAGAAACGGCATCTATAAATAGATTTGGAGTCCGAAATGATGCAGTCAGTGGTATTTTAAACGATCAACTGATTTGTAAACGGCACTCTCAACTGTACATGAACAAATTTGCTTGTTTGCATCAACATGAAATGGCGCCGAGGAAGTATCGAAGGAGAGGGATCGGAACGTTGTGAGTTCGAGACTGAGCGAAAGGGTCACATATAGTTGTGTATGGTTCAATTTTTTTCGCAGTAAACATTAAATTCTATTGTATTAATGTTCACGGCGATTCATAGTAAAATCGTAATAAGGGAAAATATAATTGTTTTGGGATACAGTAACAATAAATTTTATTAAATGGCGAAGAAAGTTGTACAAACCTCAGGCTACCTGCTAAAGGAAATTGTAATCAAACTGTAAGACAGGCAATGTAAAGTTGAAAGTTGTACAATCCTAAGATTTTATGCGAATTAAAGTTGCTGTCAAATTGTTGAAAACGCAATACAAGGTTTTATATTTTCAAGGTGAGCAAAATTTGGTCCGTATATTGCCTCCACTTTTTTACGTACAGGCTCATATAGAATATTCTATACAACTTTTTCAGATTGTACAAATGTGTGTATATCTCAGAAACAACTGAAATATACAGACCAAAATGTTCACTGGGCTATCATCTTCACATCACATTCACATAACATGTTCATAGTTTCAGTTCACTGTTAGATCCTCTAGAAATTCCTTAACGATTTATCGTATGAAATTGGGTGAAATAGTTGATTTTCAGCTGTTTTTGGGTCTCCTTCAGGGACTTTCCTGGATTTATCTTGATCATACCAAGATATTTTGTAAATGAGCTTCTGTATTAGATTCTATTCCAAAGTCTAATCGACATATTGTTACCAAATTTTATACACATACATATTACATTACTAGGAAGCTTCACTGAAAGCTTTATCAATTTCCTTTCAAACTCAGTGATGCATTTTTATCGAATACACTTCTTAGTACAATACATTTGTCAAAAAAGCCTTATCTACTACAAATGAAAATTTGCCAAGAAATTTACCGATTTTTCCCTCGCGAAAACAATCCCTAGAAAGCTCATTCATCATTCCTGATCCGGTTCCAGTTTTTTTCTTCTTTCTTTTCCCACTCGACTGCACATTCATTCGCATGTATAGCCAGTTGGTATGCTAACGAGCAGCCAACCCATCGTCGTCAAAACGAAAGCTGCCGCAAGAAAAATGTGCAATTGTTGACGTTTTATTAACCCTTCGTTTCATCTTCAAGTGATGGTGGTAGTGCGCAATTCTTTTCCCTCCGAGCCTTTTAAGACCCCCCGATGCTGCCGAGTGTTGTTGGGTTCCCATACGACTGTAGGTATGTACAATACATATCTTAGAACTTGTGTAGGTGGAAAATCAAGGCGAAAAGTGGCTGCATTGTTTAAGTTTTTCTTTTGCCGACTCGTGCTTTATTGCTTCTAGATATAAGGTATAACTTGAATGCCTAAAACGAAAAGATTCTACAATGTTTTTGTTTTCAAACCATGAAAATACAAAGAACTTAAATACCAGGAACATGAACGAAAAATGACTTAAGTCTGAATAAGCAACTGTAACTAGGTTAACACAGTTACAACTACCTTACTGAACTTCGTATGAGAACGTTTGAACATAATATAGTGTGAACACTTAGTCCTTATCGCTATCACACTTGGTATACAGTGGCTGTTAGCTTTGCTGATGTCTTTAGCGAGCTATTTTTCTTCGACTTCATTAAGGGGATGTACTGAATGTTCCACCTTTCTTAGAATGTCGTACCCAAAGATATTGAAAAAAAAAGAAAGTCTTCAATCTGTAACGATATTGATACATTTTCTCTGTCAAAACTCATTCGTTACAATCAGTTAAAACGAAATCAATTATTCAGCTGACGTGTTTCCGTTTTCGAAAACTTTTGGTCGGTGTCGAGGGTGAGAACTAGCAGAAATTTCATCATTATCCTGTGTGTGGTTTTTCTCCCGTTCTTTAATTTTTAATGATGGACACTGTGCATCGAAGTGGAAATCGTAGGACACGGGACACCAGGTAGGGGTTCCTATCTGTGAAATCGTGTTGGCCTTTCTGTATTCCCGGTCATTATCCAAATGAACATCGCCATCTACTGAATGGTAGTTGGAAATGACCTTCGGGACCTACATTTCAGGTTCAGTGAGCGATATGATGTATGAATATCGATTGAATGTGGTCGCTATTAAAACGACTGATGCGAGCAAAACAATACTTTCGTGTGCTTGTAGTATAAAGTAAATGATGATACTGGTAAACAGCTGCAGAGCTGGGTGTTTTGATTATTATCTGTACCAAAAGCTGTACCAACAACGTTGAATATCACAATCTGAAATTTACAGGAATATCTGTAGTATTTCAATTTTATACGTTTCACTATAGAAAATCTGTGGTCGCAAGTAATATATCAACAAAATACATTTAAAACTTATTATATAGTTAGAGTAATTGATAATATACACACCAAAACTTTAACCTTTACTCCAATCATGAGATCTCGATATTTAAACGTTATTGGCTTAAGATGCGAATGCCATTGGCGCTGATACGATTTGTGATCGCTGGAGTTGTCCTCCCAGCGCAACCACCTTGCGTATGACTTACTTACTTACTTAATGTTCCCGCGCCGATCCTCCGGTGCATAGGGCCGTGGTAAAAGACCTCCACTGTTGCAATCCGGAGCCAGCGTCTTCACTTGGTCCCAGTCAAGATTCTCGTCGACAGTTCGGATTTCAGCGGCTAGGCTTCGTCGCCACGAGTTTCTGGGTCTGCCTCTTCTTCGATGGCCTTCAGGATTCCATTCAAGCGCCTCTCTGCAAATCTCGTTCTCATCCTTTCGCAGCGTGTGTCCAATCCATCTCCACTTACGTTCTCGAATCCCGATTTCTAGTGCCCTTTGATGACATCGGCGATGTAGTTCCTCATTTGAGATCCAGTTGCCAGGCCACCAAGCGCGGAAGATATTCCGCAGGCAGCGGTTCACAAAAACTCACAGTTTTCGTGTCGTTACCGCATATGTGCACCAAGTTTCGCACCCGTACAGCAAAACGAATTTGACGTTTGAGTTGAAGATTCGGACCGCCAGATGTTTCGAAGACTCGCAAACGCGAATCGGGTCTCTCTGATCCGGATTCGATGTCTTTCTTCGTACCACCATCAGGCGTTATCCGGCTACCAAGATACCGGAAGCACTCCACTTTCTCAACCCGTTGCCCAACTACCATGAAACTGGAGGGATTTTCTGTGTTGATCTCCATCGACTTGGTCTTTCCGACATTGACTTTGAGATCGGCTGCTTTGGAATTTTCGGTGAGGTCGTCGAGTTTGCTCTGCATATCCGGTTGTGTTTGGTCGAGCAAAACAATATCGTCAGCCAGGTCAAGGTCGTTCAGTTGCTCCATGGTTGTAGGATTCCACGGCAATCCTCGGTTTGGTCTACAGTCAATCGATCCAGTCAAAATCTCATCCATTACGATGAGAAAAAGCAGCGATGACAAAATACATCCTTGTCTCACTCCAGCAGTTACCGGGATTGGTTCGGACAAGACACCATCGTTCAAAACCTTGCACGAAAATGCCTCGTATTGTGCTTCTATGAGATGGACTAGTTTCTCTGGGACTCCTCGTCGCCTTGGAGCCGCTCAGATGTTTTCATGGTTAAGTCGGTCGAATGCTTTTTCGAAATCAACGAACACCAGCAGAAGAGAGTCCTGGAATTCGTTGATTTGTTCCAGTATGATTCGTAGTGTTGTGATGTGGTCCACACATGATCGTCCGGATCGGAATCCAGCTTGTTGCCGTCGGAGTGTAGCGTCGAATTTCTCCTGGATCCTGTTCAGGATCACTTTGCAGAGTACTTTGAGGGTTGTACAGATCAACGTTATGCCTCGCCAGTTACCGCACTCTGTCAGGTCTCCTTTCTTCGGGACCTTAACGAGGATACCCTGCATCCAGTCGGTCGGGAATGTTGCAGTATCCCAGATGTCAACGAAAAGACGGTGCAACATTTGTGCTGACAGGGCAGGGTCGGCTTTGAGCATTTCAGCAGGAATACAATCGATTCCAAGCGCTTTGTTGGATTTCATGTTTTTGATTGCCGCTTCTATTTCAGCCAGCGAGGGCGCTTCCGAGTTGACGCCAGGCTTGAAATTTCTCTGACGAGAATCACCGATGTGCTCGGTTTTCGATTCTCGGTAGAGATTCTCTGAAACGCACCGCAGAGATTTTTAGCGGAACCTCTGTAGAGAATCTGTAAATTAACACGACAGAGCTAACACACACTACAGTGAAAAAATGTTTTCACCACGGAGAGCGACAGCGACGGCAGCTGGCTTGGCTTGTTGCGTTTACCAACACATACGAAGCTGAACCACTCGCCCGAAACATTCATCGTTTGTTGATGCTATTATTATGCACACCGTCGTGTTTGTTTTTGTCTTTGCTTTTTGGTGGCTTCAACTAGTCGGTTCTGTGTTTTCACCGGGGTGCTCTTCAGTGACAAATCGTCGCACGCCGGAGCTATTGAAATTAGGTGTGTGTGTGGCTTTCGAAACCGGGGTGCGAATAATGTGTGGAGAGGATCAAAAAATCTCACCCGGGTGATTTGCAACTATCGCACGGGGGTGTTTTTTTTCTCCGTTCTCCGTTTTTCTCGGTAGAGAATGGCATCTCTGGTTGAAGCCATTTATGCGGCTTACTGTTGGCGCTTCGAGCTGCGGGTTCTGTTGGCCATCGCTATTCGTGACTCGGAAGAGTTGTTCGAAGTACTCAGTCCATCGTTTGAGCTGATCTGTTCGATCTTTTAGCGGCATTCCTGCATTAGTCCTTGCACCACTGAGGCGGCGAGAAATGTCATAAAGTAATCGGATATCTCTATTTGCGGCGGCTGTTTCTCCCTCTTCGGCCATGGAGTTTGTCCAGGCTCTCTTGTCTCGTCTACAAGCTCGTTTAACTGCCTTTTCCAGCTCCGCATATTGTAAGCGGGCCACTGTTTTGGCTGACCCGGTACATGCCTGCTCAATTCCGACTTTCGCCTTTCTCCGATCATCGACCATCCTCCGAGTTTTATCCGACATCCATTCACTTCTTCTTCCACGAACTTTACCGAGAGTACCATGGCTCGTCGTGATGAAAGCATCCTTGATCCTTCACCACTGTTGTTCGACTGTTCCGTCTGTCGGAAATTCCGAGGCTCGGGATTCAAGTTGTTCGACGTATGCCCTTTTCACCTTTGGATTCTCTAACCGGCGGACGTCGTATCGACACCCGACTTTCTCCTCGCGCCGTTGGACACGCGCTACTCTCAGTCGTATCTCGCCAAGGACGAGGTGATGGTCAGATGCAATGTCTGCTCTTCGTTTGTTGCGGACATCAAGAAGGCTCCTTCTCATTTTCGGCTGATGCAGATGTGATCAATTTGATTTTCTGTTCGGCCATCTCGGGATACCCAAGTGACCTTATGTGCTTGTCGATGGGGGAAGAGCGATCCACCGATCACCATGTTGTTGTTGCCACAAAATTCTACAAACAGCTCTCCGTTTTCGCTCATCTGTCCTAGACCATGGCGCCCCATAATGCGCTCAAGGTCCTGTTTGTCGGAGTTAATCTTTGCGTTGAAGTCGCCCAAATGGATTTGAATGTCACCCTTCAGAATTGTCTCTACCACGCTGTTCAGTTGACTGTAAAACTGCTCTTTCTCCTGCAAATCGGCAACGTCAGTTGGCGCATAACACTGAACCATTGTAAGGTTTCTAACCCGTGTTCTAAATCTGGCTTTCGTTTATCGGTTCCTATCTAATAAGGGCCGCATGGGCCTGCGGGCTTAACAGGAAATCAACTCCTCGCTCCCGAGTAGCATGTTCTCCTCGTATGCCAGAGTAAATCAAGACTTGCCCGGATTGTGTCTTGTGTTCTCCAGTGTTAGGCCAACGGACTTCGTTCAGTCCTAGAATTTCAAGCTTGAGGTGGCTAGCTTCTCTAGCAAGTTGAGCCAGCTTACCTGGCTTGGCAAGGGTCAAAACATTTCAAGTTCCAATTCGTATCCGTGTTTTCATGCTAAATGTCGCTAATGTTCCAGGCCGGTCATTTCTTTCGGATTCCGTAACAATTTTATAAATCGGGAGCAGTAGGTTGTTAGCCTAAGGTCCCTATCCCGCGATGGGGCTGCCATCTTGGACATAGCTGGCGGGAGCCGCATTTCATAAATTCAGCCGCTTGCTGCGAGACAGACGCTGCTTGAGCCGCCCCTGACCTGGAGAACAGACGCTCGGTTGTTGTTGCACGCCGCCCCTGACCTGGGGAACAGACGCGTGCGGCCACCTTCTCAGTCTGCATGCGACCAAAGCATCCACCGGGGTTGGGTACCCGATCTCCGCTTAGGTTACTCACATTCCAGCCTATACCACGGGGAGGTAGGAATAGGAGTTGTGAATAAGAGGTGGTATGACCGCTATGGGGCCTCGTGTCCACCATATGCCAGCAAACTTCCTGGAAAAGCCGTTTTCGTCCATGAGTTTCCATAATAGCTCGTTACGGGCGATCGTATATGGCTTTGAAGTCGATGAATAGATGGTGCATAGGGACTTGGTTTCTATGACATTTTTTAGGAGCAGGCGGAGTAGGACTCGGGACAACACTTTGTAGGTAGTATTGAGGATATTTACACTTTGTACGTGACAGAACATTTAAGTAACGTTTACATGAGCAAACTTGAACTTATAGGTTTTTATGAGAAAATTAAATATTGCGTTTAAAAAACCATATCATATTTGTTTCTTCTGGGGAACGTAGTCTGCTCATGGTTTTTGTGCCAATTTATAAATTTTTAAAGGAAATTTTCCGCTGAACAACTTTGTCGAAGACCGTTAGTTCGATTTAAAACCTAGTATAGCAGTCCTCAAAACACCAGGAAAAAAATTGGAGCTGAAATATTGGGTGCTTTTTTTACACTTTTTTATATAAATTGTAGCGCCACGTTATCTTCTTATGATACACAACGTCCCTCAATTAGGAGAATACTGCCAGCACAACTTAGTTGCATGATTTCATTTTAGAAGCTTTCTTCGGAAATGGAAACCCATATGAACGTTAAGTTAATTAGATGCCGATTTTCCATAGGAACTGAGAAATTTTAGTGTTTTCAAAGCATTTTCTGATCATGTAATTTTTTGAGTTTAAGAAAACCTCGATGTATAGTAAACCTTCTGTTTCGAAATATTGTTTTTTTTTTTCGAACGATTCTACTAAAGAAACTATAGTAAACAAAGAAGCGCAATCTGATCCCTTTTGAAATAATGAGCTTGCAACCCTGCTGTAGACTGCCTTTAAGACTGCTTGGTTTTGCTCGATTGGAATGACACTGACAGAAAATCAAAAATTCCAATCGTGACATTTCGTCTCTTTGTTTACTATAGGCTCGTTAGATTCTACTCATATGTAACTGTAGCTAAGTTGAACAAGTCAAAGTAACCCGACGAATTTGTTGGATGATAATTTTCACAAACCCATTCGGCCCCAATTTTCGGAAAGTTCCCAAGTATCATGCTTGTAAATATTATGATTCAATCCGCACTCCATTACGATGTGTACCAAGTACATTAACTAGTATGGTCCACGCTCGAGTGGTTACAGCAATTTAAACCACCGGATGTACTACAAGGACCTCAAACCGTCGACTGCGTGTGCTCCATCACTTCCTGTTGGGTGGGTTATCGAATATTGCAAGAACATCCCCACATCCTTTCATCCCTTTCCATATAAATTTAAAAGCCAACTGCTATTACTCTCGACTGGATTCCGGTCGAAGGTTGTTGTTATTGCTAGTCGAGATGAGGTGCAGCGAGGCAAGCGTTATCTAATCCGGGTTGGAAACACATTCGAGATGCGACAACTGTGTGTGTCTCCACCAGCACCATGCCTGAGCACTATCAACGTCGCCATAATCCTACAACACAGCACAACTCGTCTAACTAAAAGCATCCGGAAAACGTATGTTGCTCACGGTTGGATAAATCTACCCAGTCAGGCAGCGTTTCTGTGTTTGTGTGGGTGCGTGTGTTGTTTCTGGCGTTGGCCTTTTTACAGATGCTCACAGATGGCCTCGGCAAATGGGTGCCCGCCCAGTTGCATCTGTTGGGGGCATCCGGATGTTGCAACATCCTCCAAACTACACTCTGTGGGTGACCTGTGAAGCTTTTTGTGCTTTCCCCCCGATGTGCGAATATGTTGTGAGGCATATTGCGTCCGGATATGTGTGCACCACTAGTCTTTGGCTGCTGGTGCAATTTTCCCGTTTTTCGATGTCAAAATAATAAATATTTATACCGTCAGCTCTAAAGGTAGGTTAGATTCACCATTTATGTAACAGATTCGTGTCGGTTTTCTCATGACTGTTGATTGTGACTGAATGAGGTTTTAAAATATTTCCCATCAACATTTTCGCTGAATTCTTTTATGTGATAGTACCTGAGTATAGCATCTATTAACGAATCAGTTAATAGAATAACATAAGAAAAATTAAACGCCCGGAGAATGGTCCGTCGAATTTTTGGCACAAATTCTCGAATGAATCTTCGATAGTTTAATCATCTTTAGTTGTTGAATAAGTTAAGCGGTTATATTAAAAATAAATTTAATGGTTTAAAATATTTAACTTATTTGGTAATATATCCCTGAATATCAATTGTTTCAACTAAATTCAAATGCAGGATTTCCATCCCTATGTAGAGAAAATCTGGAATAGCTTAAAAATATTCTCTCGTAGATGTTATGCCCTCTTATTTTCATACAGTTTAAAGTCGTTAGAGGTAAAAATTGTAAGAATCCCTAGAATTACTAATTTATCCCTTTCAATGATGACGCCTACATCATGGGTGGTCCTAGAGGGGAGGGGGTGATTGGGTGATCACCCCCCCTCCCAGTGGAAAAATATCGTAACAAAAAACTCGCAAACGCTGGAATTTCCTAGTCTATCACAGCTGACATATCCCTCACTGGAACGTTGGTGGTTTCCTCGTGCGCAAAAAGAAATTTATTAAGTTAACTCTGACGACTTTTTCAGAATATCGAAAAAAAACCGAAAATATTCAAGAAATTTGCATGAAAGAATAAAAAATAAGCTCAGATCGAACGATTACAGCTCTCAAAAACTGAAATAAGTTTCACTTTCCTCCACACACAAAATCAATTTTTCTTGTTAAAGATATTCATTTACGGACGTTTTTAAAAGAAAATGAGCTTTGATTGTATTTGCCTCGAATTAGGTACTTACATATGAGGCCCTAAGAGCCCAAGGGGTATAAGTGCAAAAACTATCGATTTTGAATGTGTTCTCTCGAAATTAGCTTCTTTTCAATAAATCGTTCCTTTTGCTTTCGAAGGCTGTGATATTTTACGTCTTTCATAAGCTTTTATGCACTTACATCCTTTGGCTCAAAGGGCCTCAAATATTTTGGACCGTTATCACAATTAAACAATCATTATAATGATTCATTGATTTTATTATTAAATTTAAAAAATTTCAAAACCAAATTAATTACGAAATGGTAACGCCAAAGTTGTTTTGAGACCCGGGGTGGCCAGTGACCCGGGAAAAACCAGGAATTTCAAATGGGACCGGGGAAACCGGGAAAAATCAGGAATTTCAAATCAAAACCGGGAACATTATTTATGGATTTTTTCCCCATCCACCCACCCCCCTATCAAATCCTAAAATTCATTCATTTCATCATTACGATACATTTTCTCAGGAACTTCACTATCCATAGTAATTGAATTTAGGATTCTGAAGCATTCGGGAAGACATGGAAAATATCGGGATAAAGGGTGATACGGTCAAAATATGGTCAATATCAACTTGACGTATTTCTTTCAATTCAGCATTTGAAAAACCTGAACACCCCTCATTTTAAAGGTGTGTGTGTGTGTGTAGAATGTTGCTCCTATTTTGATTTTGGAATTCACTCTTCCCTTGTCAAAATGCCGTCCAAGGAAGAAGAGAAGCGTATCAAAATTTTGCTCGCGCATCGCGAAAATCCGAGCAACTCGCACACAAAGCTGGCAAAATCGCTGAAAGTTGCCAAATCAACCGTTACAAATGTAATTAAAGTATTTGGGGAACGTTTGTCGACAGCCAGGAAGTCTGGAGGGGGGGGGGGAATCGAAAACCGGAAGCCGCTGAGACGACAAAGAGAGTTGCCGGTAGTTTCAAGCGAAACCCTAACCTCTCTTTCCGAGATGCCGCAAATAAGCTGGGTGTTATATGATTTTAATCGCCGTAATTTTGTATGATTATAATTTTAATGGCATGTGCGGCGGAATGAAAACTAGAGAGAATTTATTTTTATAGAAATTCGAAAGAAAGGTGGATAAACAGGCATTAGTGCGCCGATAGGAGAAAGCTTGATAGGTGTTGAAATTTTAGGCTAGAGGACATGTTGATGAAAAGCTACCATGAATTGCTCCCGCCTTTGCTCTACACTAGCTAACTATACATGAGAAACTCAGAAAGAGAGCTTTCTCCTATTGGCGCACTAATGCCTGTCTATCCACCTTTCTTTCAAATTTCTATAAAATAAATTATCTCTAGTTTTCATTCCGCCGCACATGCCATTAAAATTATAATAAAATAAGCTGGGTGTATCGTCTACAACCGTGCATCAAGCCAAAAAAACGAGCCGGACTATCGACTTACTAGAAGGTAGTGACTCCGAATCGCGATAATAAACTAAATACGACGGCCAAAGCGCGATCCCGGAGGCTGTACACGACGATGCTGACGAAGTGTGACTGCGTGGTAATGGACGACGAAACCTACGTCAAAGCCGACTACAAGCAGCTTCCGGGACAGGAGTTTTATACGGCAAAAGGAAGGGGAAAGGTAGCAGATATTGTCAAGCACATGAAACTGTCAAAGTTCGCGAAGAAATATCTGGTTTGGCAAGCCATCTGTACCTGTGGCTTGAAAAGCAGCATTTTCATAGCTTCCGGGACTGTCAACCAAGAAGTTTTCGTGAAAGAGTGTTTGAATAAACGTCGGCTGCCTTTCCTGAAGAAACACGGTTGTTCCGTACTGTTTTGGCCGGATTTGGCATCTTGCTAAATCCGGCCAAAAGGCCATAGAGTGGTACGCCGCCAACAACGTGCAGGTGGTTCCCAAGGACAAGAACCCTCCCAACACGACAGAGCTCCGCCCAATTGAGAAATACTGAGCTATTGTCAAGCGGAACCTAAAGAAGACCAAAAAAAAAATGCTAAGGACGAGCAGCAGTTCAAGGCAAAGCTCAAGGCTTTCTGCGGCGAAGAAGGTGGACAAGGTGGCTGTACAAAATCTGATGGCGGGGGTTAAGCGTAAGGCTCGGCAATTCGGATTTGGATAACTGAATATTTTTCCTGAATTTTATACTAATTAAACTTGAAAAAGAAATTTAATTTGATTTTTTAAATAAACGATTTCACCGATTTACACGCGTTTTCGCTTGACCAAATTTTGACCGTATCACCCTTTATATGCACGCAGCAAAAAGATTTTTTATTTCAAAGGAAAATGCCGCAAAACAAAGGATTTTTTCCTTTGATTTTGGGATGTATAAGAAATCCTTTGGTTCAAATGCATTTTTCCTTTGTTTCAAAGAATTTTTCTTTTGAAAAATCTTTGATTCAAAATATTAATGCTTTGATACAAAAACCAGTTTAATTTGATTCAAATTTATTTTCTTTTGCTCAAATGTAATTTAGATATCGATTTAAAAGCATTTATACATTGAACCGTTTTCCATTTATTCCAATTGGAAGATTGTTTTCCTGCTGTTTCGAAGTTCCTATTAGGAGTTTGAATAATAAAAAAAACAATTTTAAATCTTAAATTCTTTTTTATTCACAAACACATAAAACACTGGTTCACTATAATCGAATCACCGGGCCCTTAAAATCGTTGACAAAGTTTCGCATTCTCCGTGGGCCGGTCAATGAACTTCCGGAAGACACTCCGGCTGCTGGCTGGTCCGACTGGTGATTGTCGTTGAAGATTGGGCCGAAGATAATTAGACCGCGGGATTTGGGGAGGTTTTACTTTGCGCAGCTTTCACCATGTTCGAAGGGACTTGGAAATCTATCCGTCGGCCGTGTTCCTGTAACTATGCAAGCGCTTTTAGAAAATCTTAAATTCTCTTAAATACTGACTTTTTGATTAACTTACACTAACCATTTTGCATCCTGAATCCTCCTTATTTATAGCTTACTCCGATTCACTGGTTTGATTTTTAAAACAAGCAGCCGAATTTTATTCAATTTTTCGGTTTTCTATTCTTCTTGCAAGCCAGTCCGATGTATCATCTAATTTGAAGTTTTTGTTTCAAAAAATTATTCTTTTCCGTTGAAAACATTTTTCTTTGGTTGAAAGAAAATTTACTTTGTTTTAAAAGAAATATGAAATTGAAAAAATGTCTTTTGAATCAAAGAATTTGTTTGAAAGCAAAGTCCAAAATTATTGAATTCAAAAAAATTATTCTTTCTTTCAAAAATTATTCTTTTGAATCAAAACTATAATTCATTGATTGAATGAAAACAGGAGTTTGATTCAAAAAACTGAATGTTTTGAATCTAAGTCAGATTTAATTCGTTTCAAAATCCAAGTTTTCTCTGCGTGTGGTATCACTCTGATTTTCAAAAGTAACACTTGTAAGAAGATCTGAATCCAGGTCCTTATTTTGTCATCTTGTGTTGGTTATGATTATCAGTTGTACTTCTTGTATCAGCCAATGCAAGATGTGTGCAGTCGCCCCATGCTATGCTATGCTATGCTATGCTATGCTATAAAATTCAAAGGGAAGAGGAGCCAAAAGAGTCAGCTCTATGATCGCGCCTGGCCTGCATACAATCAATTGATTTTGCCCCAAAAATCCTTTACTTACTATGAAGTCTGTTAGGTTAGTCTTAAGTCTGTCGACATAAGAACATTAGATTCAGAATTGTTGATTTCATCGATTCCTAGTGAACGGTAGACAATGTGCAACTCGAGACCCCATACACCCAACCTTCGGGTAGTGGTCATATCACCTTTTGTCTGCAACTCCGATTCTCTACCTCCCCGTGGTGCTAGCTGGGGTGCGAGCAACCTTAGCGGAGATCGGGTACCCAACCCCGGTGGATGCTTTGGTGGTGTTCGGGACCCAAAACAGCAACATCACGACGCACAGAAAAAAATTTTGACTATTACGTGTCACTGAAAACTGCAACCTTTAAAATAAATCACCTTTAATTTACAAAACCTGTAATTTTAAATTGTTTTCCTTGAAAGTTAAAGAAGATTCATGTCCTGTAAAAAAGTTGTACACTAAAAATTAAATATCACGTAATCATATTTTCGACCTGTAAAATTACGGTAAATGTCCTGCTCCTTTTTGTTACAGGACATTTACGTAATTTTACAGGAAATAATTTTTGCTGTGCGGTCCTCCTGCGAGATAGTGGGGTTAGCTGCGGGCCTTGCGAGCCCGTGACTACAAAAAAAAACATAAGCAACGAACAACAAATTTCGGATGGAAATCGGCAAAGATTTCACCGATTTAAAAGTACTCTCGAACAAAATTCGTAGATATGAACTCGCTTCGGAGTCGAAACTCTTTTAAATCTATTCTTTGATGGAGGATTATATTTGAAGACGCAAGTCTCAGCCTTAATGCTTTAAAGTCCATACTTATCGTACTAGTATGCGAATCGGATGATTTATTGAACAGCCTAGTTAGTAATGTGGTAGATGTTTGTGAAGAGTACGATCGTCGGTTCTATTTATCTAGCATAGTCTAGCATGATCTTAAGTGTTGAAGATAACTAACCTCAAACTTCACATACACTGCCGGCCAAAAGTTTGAGATCACCCACTAAAAAACATGCAAATTTTGATCGTTCATATCTCAGCCGTTTTAGGACATATTGAAAATCTTCTGATCTCATTTGAAAGATAATGAGCAATAGCTATCTCGGAGGTATTTTGCCCAAATATAATGTTTTAGTTTTGAACTTAAAACTTAACCTAAAGTTATAACATTTTCAAAAAGTCGCACTCAATATTCAAAGCCGATCATCTCGGGATAGGGTGGACCAAATCTCAAAATTTGAGTGGCATTAGAATTCCTGTTCTTTACTTCTTAAAACACAATCAAAAAAATTTGAGAAAAAATTCAAGAATGTATTTTTAATTAATAAAATAGACACTTGAGTTATCGTCCAAAAGTTTGGGATCACCTCTTTGTATGGTGAGTTTGGGATCATTCTTATAAAAACATGCAAATTTGTTTTATTCATATCTTTCTCATCTAACATCGTATTGCAGAGCTAAAGAGTTCATTTGGAAGCTTAAGAATTGTTGTTTTTTAATAAATTCATTCAAAAATTATATTTTGAAGTGATAATTATAAAAAAATCACCTGAAATTAATTGTTTTTTTGAAAGTTCTCAGATTTTTTTATAGTTCTCACCTTAAAATATAATTTTTGAATGAATTTATGAAAAAACAACAATTCCTAAGCTTCCAAATGAACCCTTCAGCTCTGCAATACGATGTTAGATGAGAAAGATATGAATAAAATAAATTTGCATGTTTTTATAAGAATGATCCCAAACTCACCATACAAAGAGGTGATCCCAAACTTTTGGACGATAACTCGAGTGTCTATTTTATTAATTAAAAATACATTCTTGAATTTTTTCTCAAATTTTTTTGATTGTGTTTTAAGAAGTAAAGAACAGGAATTCTAATGCCACTCAAATTTTGAGATTTGGTCCACCCTATCCCGAGATGATCGGCTTTGAATATTGAGTGCGACTTTTTGAAAATGTTATAACTTTAGGTTAAGTTTTAAGTTCAAAACTAAAACATTATATTTGGGCAAAATACCTCCGAGATAGCTATTGCTCATTATCTTTCAAATGAGATCAGAAGATTTTCAATATGTCCTTAGACGGCTGAGATATGAACGATCAAAATTTGCATGTTTTTTAGTGGGTGATCCCAAACTTTTGGCCGGCAGTGTATAGTGACGTGCAAAGTCGCATAGCTGGCTTTCTGGCTTATTTGCTTTCATTTGCAGAGGGAAGATAATACTGGAAATAAACCTAATTATATATTTTCGAATACTCATTTATACTGAAAAGATCCAACAAATATGTATGTGAAAGAATATTTTTTGACCAAACAATTCGCCTTTTGTCAAACTGGCTGAATCGGAAACAAATTTTCAATACGTTTGACTGAAAATTGCTCACGACACGCTGATTTATTACTAAAAATACAGAGACAAAAGACAGACTTTTTGTATTCCACGTTAAACTTGCGATGTGACTAATACACAACCTCTTAACCCGTTTTGGTTTCCGGTTTAGGATCGCGGGTGATTTTACCTACTCTTCGAAAAATGTGCCCACCTGTGTGTCGGTATGTGTACTTTTCTAAAACTGTACGTATAGTCGTGTACGTTGGTGTTTACTAGCAGATTAAAATCGGTAACTTGTTTTTTTTTTCGTTTTTACCTTTCAGTAGCTACCTGGTTACCCATAACATGCACTTCTCGCTGCATGCATTTTCGTCACTGCAAACTCCATCAAAAGCGAACTTTGGTGCAACCCAGCCAATGGCAGTGCAGTTTCGAATAATGAAACCTAAGCTTTACGGCTTATCGGATAACGGAATTGCGAGGGGTATTGTTCGTTGCGAATGAATGAATAACCAAATATTTTGAACTAGAATGGTGCTTTTCAGTCGAAGGTTGTTTCGGTTGGTTTTTCCTTTCTGATACAGATTTAATTTCGAGCTTTGAGCTTTGATTTATGTTGGGTTTTGTTGTTGATATCTAGGAATATCATCGAAAATATCCTGTGTGGCTTAAGTTTTCCTTTAATTTCGGAAAAAGTAGAATCACAGTGAATATTGAGATTCAGCTCCGCCCGAGTTACAAATAGATTCAATCCTCTGTAACCGGACATCATATAACACTTCAATTGATTAACCATATCCACTTCAGCCATTTGCTATCATCCGTGTTAGCTCGTGAAAATCAATTCATTTGGAAGCTTCCTAGCCCGAAAAAACAAGTGAGTTTCGGTCGTATTCTCTCTACGCACGGGCACGACACGATACACGTTGGTCAGCAGTCCTGGATTGTCCTCTTGATTCCTGTCCAATGATGAAACCACATATTAATATCCGGTCAGTGATTCCCAAATAGCTGGTGTGCGTTTGAAACGCGTTTGGATAATCATTTTATTTTAACTAAAGTGATAGAGTTAAAATAAAATGATTTCGATTCTAGGTATTCATTTATTGAAGATTTGTTTACAAGATCGATAAAAAATATGCAGATGTACTCTCCCTATTTTTAAGAATTATGAGAACCACCATCAAATGTTTACTGGAACGCACGAAAAAAAAAAGCGGAGCTTCCCTTCCAAAGTTGTCTGGAAAACTCGATAAACTGTCACTTGGTCGTACACTTTCGACCCTTCCCTTGCACTCCGGGAATCGAATTTTGTCGCGGATGGGTTCTGGGATGAGACTTGGGCCAAACAACGCCACGGACGCAAACGACTGCTCTCGGGGTTGGATCCATTAAAAGCGAAGAGACAAAACATGGGCCGGCATAAAAAGGTGCTTCCGATGCGTCGAGCTGTGATTGATCGTTTGAATTTTTAATCGAAGCAAAAGTGGCGATAAAAGCGGAACAAGCTTTTCGTCGGGAAACTTTTGCCCTCACGGTTTTGTTTCCCATCGTTCGTGGCGCGGCGACGACAGGTGCTTCCATAAGGTGGATTCATGAGCGTTCCGGTTGCAAAGTTTGAAGCAGTTTTCCGAAATATCCGCTTTTATTTTGTGCCTTTGGAATCTTTTATTCCCCTTTAGAGGAAGTGTCCAACGCCATGAATATTGTTACGAGATTTTACTCCCGCACCGAAAAGCTTTTGCTAGTTAAATCTAAAACCATTAATTTCGTGCCAAACGTCAGCAGTTTTCGGAGGGCACTCCCGTTTGTTGTTGTTCAAACATAATAAACACCAGCCGGAAATGGAGTGAAAATAGCTGAGAAATATTTCACCGCTTCTTTCCCTATCCCACACATACACACATTTTCCCACGGGAATTTTCGAAGACCAGGCAGCGATGCGGGTGACCAGATTTATGAAAGACTAATTTTATGACTTAACTTGTGACTTTTCCAAATTGTTTGGTAAAGCATTACTTATCTTTGAAGGAATACGATCAATTTTTTTTTCAACTGTATTGAACAGTTAAAATTATAACTTTGTGATCAAGTACATTTATAAACTGGTTTTTTTTGTTATGTGGCATTTCAAAATAACCTTTATTTGTTTTCAAAATAAGAAGAGTGTTGCTCGAATAAAATTACGAATGAGTTAAGAATAATTGTGGGCTTTTCTTCAATAATGCCCTCTTATAGTTTCATTCACTATCAAACTTGCATGGCGAAATAATGGCTGTCAATTCAGTTTTCTTTCAGTTTTTTATAATATATTTTAAAAATATATACAATGGATACTTTTTTCAAATCTTTTGAAAGAAATTGTTACAAAGATATTTAAAACAGTTGCAAAAGGAAATAGTTTGAAAAACAAGATCAAACTTAAAATGTATTTTATAGATCTTCAACAATAAAAAAAATAAAGGGTGATACGGTCAAAATTTGGTCGAGGGAAAATGCGTGTAAATCGGTGATATCGTTTATTTAAAAAATCAAATTAAATTTCTTTTTCAAGTTTAATTAGTATAAAATTCAGGAAAAATATTCAGTTAGGCTTCCGCTTTTCCAAATCCGAATTGCCGGGCCTTACGCTTAACCCCTACCATCAGATTTTGTACAGCCACCTTGTCCACCTTCTTCGCCGCAGAAAGCCAGTTTGCCTTGAACTGCTGCTCGTCCTTAGCAGTTTTTTGGTCTTCTTTAGGTTCCGCTTGACAATAGCCCAGTATTTCTCAATTGAGCGGAGCTCTGGCGTGTTGGGAGGGTTCTTATCCTTGGGAACCACTTGCCCGTTGTTGGCGGCGTACCACTCCATGGCCTTTTAACCGCAACGGCAAGATGCCAAATCCGCCCAAAACAGTACGGAACAACCGTGTTTCTTGAGGAAAGGCAGCAGACGTTTATTCAAACACTCTTTCACATAAATTTCATGGTTGACAGTCCCGGAAGCTATGAAAATGCTGCTTTTCAAGCCACAGGTACAGATGGCTCGCCAAACCAGATATTTCTTCGCGAACTTTGACAGTTTCATGTGCTTGAAAATATCTGCTATCTTTCCCCTTCCTTTTGCCGTATAAAACTCCTGTCCCGGAAGCTGCTTGTAGTCGGCTTTGACGTAGGTTTCGTCGTCCATTACCACGCAGTCAAACTTCGTCAGCATCGTCGTGTACAGCCTCCGGGATCGCGCTTAGGCCGTCGTATTTAGTTTATCATCGCGATTTGGAGTCACTACCTTCTTGTAAGTCGATAGTCCGGCTCGTTTTTTAGCTCGATGCACGGTTGTACAACCTGCTTATTTGCGGCATCTCGGAGAGAGAGGTTAGGGTTTCGCTTGAAACTACCAGCAACTCTCTTTGTCGTCTCAGCGGCTTCCGGTTTTCGATTTCCCCCCGATCCAGACTTCCTGGCTGTCGACAAACGTGCCCCAAACACTTTAATTACATTTGTTACGGTTGATTTGGCAACTTTAAGGGGGGGGTAGGGTCTAACGGGTATAAAAAAACTCCATTTTCACGATTTTTTCCTAGAGCTATCGTTCAAACAAATGTATTCAAATTTTTTGCATTATACAAAGCATTGTTAAAAGAACATTTAGTAATTTTTTCGTAGAAAAATATTGAAAAATGAGCCGGTGACGGAGCATTTTCGAGGATGCCTTTTAGAAAACAGGATTTGCGGTGGACACTGTATCTCAGCACAGAATCATCTGAATTCAAAAAATCAGAGCAAAATATTTTTAATAGATGTTTTTCTGGACCCCAACGTTTTTATTTAACTTAAAAATATTTTTATGAAATTTTTGTGGCTGTTTGAAGTAAAAACTACGATTTTTCACTTAAAAATCCGCCATTTTTCACCTATAAAATCTCCCCAAAGTAAAAAAATCAAAAAAGAAAAACGTTGGGGTCTGGTATTTTATATGTAGAAACTATGTTCCAAATTTGAAAAGAATCGGATAAGTAGTTTTCAAATGACGATGTCCACGGACTTTAAAAATGTGCTTTCGAGAAAAACGCGTTTGAAGTTTCTGCTCTTGCTTTCTTGCAGTATTAGATATTAGGAGATAAAGGCCTATAACTTCTACAGTTTTGATTCAATTGACTTGAAAATTTGACACAACATTCTTGAAATGTTTTACAATAAGAAAATAAAAAAATAAAAAAATCGATTTTTTGAAAGTGTTAGACCCTACCCCCCCCTTAAGCGATTTTGCCAGCTTTGCGTGCGAGTAGCTCGGATTTTCGCGATGCGCGAGCAAAATTTTGATGCGCTGCTCTTCTTCCTTGGACGGCATTTTGACAACTGAAGAGTGATTTCCTAAATCAAAATAGGAGCAACCTTCAAAATGAGGGGTGTTCAGGTTTTTTAAATGCAAAATTGAAAGAAATACGTCAAGTTGATATTGACCAAATTTGGACCGTATCACCCTTTATTTGTTGTCTGCTAATCGTCATTTAAAAAAAAAAATTAATGACAACAAATAGCGGGGAATCAGCTATTGATATTTTTAAAAATATTTTTTTTTGTTGAAATTGATAAATTATCCGATAAAAATAACCCCAGGTAACTTAATAAAGTCTCTATAATTCAACAACAAACAAAGCCCTAGTTGTTTCTAATAAGGTTTGTCTCGTGTTTCTTTATATTGGATGGGGACCTTTGTTTTCTTTAGCGGAGGGGGGGGGGGGGTGGCCATTTGTGTACTTAAAAGTTATCCGAACGTGTAAATATATGCATTTTCACAACATTTAATGAGAATTACTTGTCATTAGATAAGATTTTACCGCTTTAACTTGTATTTTGCGATTATTTTGTATGGGAGCCGTCCCTCCCTTGTGTGTGACGGACTCAAAACTCCACAGATACCATTCTTTACTCAAAAAACTACTTCATGCTGAATTTCACATCAATCAGTCCAGTTAGTTTCTGAGTTCTTGAAGAACAAATGTACAGAATCTCTCTATTGTTATAGAGATTTTGACCATTTTTTTTTAGTAATTTGCAACAACAATTCAACGCAGCAATCCAAAAACATGTAGGTATAAGTTTCTTTTTATATATTTTCAAGATTGTAACATGAACTTTCAAATGCAATCAACGATAAAATTTTCAACTTGCTCCATTTAGAGTATTGACGCTCTAAAGAGTCCTTTTTCATCACATTTTTATTAGGGCCACCTAAATTTCATGAAAATAAGTTGCCATAAAACTTTCAGTTCAAGAGATAGATGTTTGGTGTCTTAGACAAAGTTTCATGAATTCTTATGTTCATCAAGATTGCAGAATATTGTAAGCTTCTATCTTATCACAGTTAGGAAATAAGTTTCGAAAATCAGAAATCTTATGAATCAACCTAAATTTTTTCCAGTCGAAATTGTCGCCTTCAGTTGTAATAGTTTTAAGATATTTAATGTATTAAATTTGAGGGGAAGATGCTAATCTAATTGTTTTCCCGCTAAATTTCATCGCTGGACCACTGTGAGTGTGCAATGGGAAAAAATCCTAAAAAATGTAAGCCACATTTTTGAAGACCTGAAATAATACCTTTATTATGTAAAACTATCTCAGAAATTCAAATCCGCCGTCCGATTTGACTGGAACATTTTGGTGAAGTGTTGTGTGAACTATACAACCCAGAAGTAAGCTTTTTTTCATACGCCCTAGCAACATGAAATTTTGAGTCATTGCAATACTAAAAAATGACCTGACAGGTTTTTAAACACAGAGGATAACTTAAAAGGGATAATTGACATATGAAAACATTTAAGGAAAGTCCAAATTTTCCCACTAAGCAACGTGAAAGACCAACTGTATTACATAAGTTTTCTTCTGAAGTTATATTACCGGGGTCTTCTTAATCTTAGATAAGACGGATTTCATGCCAAATCGACTCGAAGTTGGCATAACCCTATCAGAACTCAATAAAACTATGTAGGCATAAAGATTTTATCTAGTAAAGCAACTTGGCATACTTAGTTTTTCCTAAAATGGTTAAGACTAACATTTGAAAAGGGCCAAACTTTACAGGCAAAAATCTTAAAACCATTTTTACTATTTCTACACTAATGTGGTTCATGAGTTTTGAAAAAAAAATAATTACAAAAAAAATTTTAATTTTTTTTTTTGAAAACTTACACTTACACTGAAAAAAATGCATTTCATAAACTTAAACTCAATTTCCCAAAAACTGCCATCTCAGAATTGATTTTTTTTTTCTAAGCCGGGTCATAACAAGGCCTACAAGTCGTCGATACATTGCAACTTGTGTATATCTAAGGGAAAATAGTTTTTCTAACAAAAACTTTTCCATGATTTTTATGAAAATCGTGTAATTTATTTTTTCAGTGTGGATTTCCAACCTTTTATTAAAAAACTGCTTTGTTTAATTAATTTTACTGACGTCGTAGAAACAAGAGCTTGTAATAATTGATAGTAAAAGTAAGTGGAAATCCTACACTGAAAAAAATACAAACTAAAAACTCAAAGTCGATTTTAAAAAAAATACTGATCATCTCAGAATTCGAAGATTTTTTTGGTGGTGGATAATATGTGGTCTTCTCAATATCGCAAAGTAAACACTCTGTAGGAATTTGATGTTTATTTATAGGTACAAACAAATGAAACTTTTGCGTTCTGGAAATCGTTTTGGCTTTTTAAAAATACTCTTCCTCTGAAATTTGTGTGTATTGCTCTTTAGATACGTAAAAAAAAAAATTTTGTAATACAATTCCCTGTTTGTTTGTATAAACAAGTGCATTTAGGGTTAATGTTCAAGTGTACCATATACTTTAGAAACAAGCTTCAGGTAATCTAAAATATTTATTCCTTTCAGAAAAATTACACCAATGCAATAAATTATTAGTTTTGAATTAAAAATTATACACTGAAATTTTTTTTTCAGAATTGACTTGAAAAAGTTTTGGTTACTTTTTTTCCTTAAATATGTACAAGTTGTAATGTATGGACGACTTGTAAGCATTATTACTACCCGTAATAGAAGAAATTTTTATCAAATTCTGAGATGGTGTTTTTTTTAAAGAAATTGTGTTTTAGTTTTTACAACGCACTTTTCTCAGTGTAGGATTTAAAAATATTTTTTGTCAATACTTTTTTCTGTAATTAAATCCTTTTTTTAAACTCTCCCGTAGACCACATTTGTGTTGTAATTGTAATTTTAGAGCTATAAGTTTTCATATAAAAATAGCCTGAAAACATTAACTGTTTTCAAATGAAAAACGAAACGTTTTCAAAGAAAACAAAGTATGCCCGTTGCCTTAACTACGTGAGGACTATGCACACACAAACTTTCATTCAACTCTGAGAGGGTCACGCCACATGCTGTGTCAAATTGGCGTGAAATCCGTCATATGTTAAAAGCCAATTTTGGTGAAAGGTGGGGAATCCGTGCACCCATGGAGAATAAATATCCCGGATCAATGTTTGGTTAATGATTTTTTTCATATTTTGCGATTTGTATTTTTATTAAAAAAAAATTTGAAAATGCATGAAAAATCGAACAACACAAATTTTTACGCGTTAATTTCAACAGTAGCTTTTTTATGCAATTATACTTCTTTGGCTGTGAGGCTCACATATGTAAGAGAACGTCCACTGCGACAAAACTGAGGTGAAACCGTGCTTTCAAAGCCAATAACCACATTCATGGAAAAAAAATTATACAAAGCTTTGATACTTACAATGTAAAGTGCTTCATTTTGAATCTATAGTACTCCCAAAACTTTGCGAAATTGAGAAGCACCTCTTCACCCATGGTGAAGATTTGTACCAAATCATTATCTTCGTCTCGATGGCCAAGCGGTGACATGTGTTCGATTCCCATCTCGGTACTAAGTGGTAAATAAGTTGTCTACGTTCATTCAGTTTGCAAAGTCTAAATCGGCTTAGACGGTGTTTTTTTTTTTTTTTTTTTTATAATTCTTTATTTGAAACGGCTCATACAATTAAGTTTCAAGGAGCCAAACTCGCTTTTTTGTTTTTACAATCTTTTTCTTGGCTTTGCACTTTTTTTAGAAGAAAAAAGAAGATAGAAAGGGAAAAATGAAAATAAAATAGAATTATAGACGAAGATCGATAGCTTTTAGAAAAGAGTAGATTTCAAACATGTAGTCCAAATCTAGCACAACTAGTACATCTCTCACTGGAACGTTAGGTGGTTTTCCTCGGGCCCGAAGGGAGTCTATTAAATTCGTTCTGGCGACAAGGTGGACCTCGCACGACCAAACAATATGCTCAATGTCATGGTAACCTTTGCCGCAACCACACAAATTGCTGCCAGCAATGTCAAAACGATAGAGTACCGCGTCTAAGGAATAATGATTGGACATGAGACGGGAAAATATACGAATAAAATCCCGACTCAGGTCCAATCTATTAAACCAGGGTTTAAGGCTTACCCTTGGGATAATCGAGTGGAGCCACCGACCCAAATCATCCTCGTCCCATTTGCGCTGCCAGTTGACAAGAGAGTTTCTTCGAACCAAAAAGTAAAATTCGTTGAAGACGATTTCACGTAGATACGTGTCGCCTTCCATCGCCCCCACCTTTGCCAGAGAGTCAGCCTTTTCATTACCCTGTATCGAGCAATGAGAGGGAACCCAAACAAAGGTGATGGTAAAGCGACGTTTTGATAAAGCACTCAAATTATTCCGTATCTTCTCGAGGAAGTATGGCGAGTGCTTTCCCGGTTTTATCGAATGGATTGCTTCAACAGAGCTCAGACTATCCGTTACAATATAGTAGTGTCCAACTGTCCGGGAAGCGACACTGTCCAAAGCGCAGTGAATAGCTGCTAACTCCGCTACATATACAGAGCATGGTGACTGGAGACTGTGAGAGGTGCTAAATATTTCGTTGAACACCCCAAAACCTGTTGTTTCGTCTATAAGTGATCCATCGGTAAAGTACATTTTATCAGCATCGACGTGTCTATATTTAGCTTCGAAAATTCTTGGAATCAGAAGAGGACGATGCGAGACCGGGATTCCATGAATTTCCTGCTGCATAGACAAATCAAACTGGACAGAAGAATTGTCGTAGTCTGGGTTACAAACACGAGTTGGGCAGTACGAAGAAGGGTTAACCTGCATTGACATGAAGATATGGTAAATAGACATAAATCTAGTTTGAATATTTTGCTCAAGTAGCCTTTCAAAATTATCAATTACCAATGGGTTCATGACCTCACACCTGATGAGGAACCGGAGTGATAATAAATTGAATCGATCTTTCAGTGGTAGTATGCCTGCTAAAACTTCAAGGCTCATGTTATGAGTTGAAGGCATGCAACCCAAAGCGATACGGAGACAACGGTATTGAATACGCTCGAGTTTAATGAGATGAGTTTTGGCGGCCGATTGGAAACAGAAGCTGCCATACTCCATCACTGAAAGAATAGTTGTTCGATATAGCTTAATTAAATCTTCAGGGTGAGCTCCCCACCAGGTGCCGGTAATTGAGCGGAGAAAATTAACTCTTTGCTGGCATTTTCCTTTCAGATACTCAATGTGAGCTTTCCAAGTGCACTTGGAATCAAACCAAACCCCAAGATACTTAAAACACCTCGATTGAGTGATCGTTCTGCCTAGGAGCTGAAGCTGAGGCTGAGCAGGTCTACGCTTTCTAGAGAAAACAACCATCTCCGTTTTCTGTGGAGAAAACTCAATCCCAAGCCCCAAAGACCAGGTTGACAATCTGTCTAAAGTATCTTGTAAAGGCCCGAGCAGATGAGACTCTGTAGCTCCTGTAACAGATACTACACCATCATCTGCAAGTTGTCTTAGAGTGCAGCCTTCAGAGAGACAACTGTCGATATCGCTTACGTAGAAGTTATACAATAGTGGACTCAAACATGAACCTTGCGGGAGACCCATATAAGAGATCCTTCTAATTGTAAGATCTCCGTGAGCAAAGTTCAAATGTTTCTCACAAAGCAAGCTGTATAAGATGTTGTTCAAAAGAGGAGGTAGACCCCGGGAGTGCAACTTGTCTGACAAAACCTCTATTGAGACTGCATCAAAAGCTCCTTTTATGTCAAGAAACACTGATGCCATTTGCTCACGTTTTGCATACGCCATTTGTATCTCTGAAGACAGCAAAGCAAGACAATCGTTCGTCCCTTTGCCCCTGCGAAACCCAAATTGAGTATCCGAAAGGAGACCATTTGTTTCCATCCATTTATCCAATCGGAACAAAATCATTTTCTCCATCAATTTCCGAATGCAAGACAACATCGCTATTGGACGGTACGAATTGAAATCAGACGCAGGTTTTCCAGGCTTTTGGATAGCAATAACTCTCACTTGTCTCCAATCTTCGGGAACAATGTTAAACTCCAAGAATTGATTGAATAAATTTAACAAGCGAAATTTTGCGGCATCAGGAAGGTTTTTCAACAAGTTAAATTTTATTTTATCTACTCCTGGAGATGAATTGTTACAAGAAAGGAGAGCAAGTGAGAATTCTACCATCGAAAAGCTGGAATCCAGATCGCATCTATTCGGAGGCACACTTCGGATGATTTTTTGCACAGGTGTGGAATCTGGACAGATTTTCCGCGCGAAGTTAAAAATCCATTTATGCGAATGTTCTTCACTTTCGTTCGTGGAAGAACGATTACGCATGCTACGTGCCACATTCCACAAAGTGCTTAAGGATGTTTCCCGCGATAAACCTCCCACAAAATTACGCCAATGCGCGCGTTTTTTCCCCTTGATCAGGTTTTTGAATTGTTTCTCAAGAGAAAAATACGTGTTGAAGTTATCCAGGGTTCCGTGTTTCCGAAAAACTTTAAAAGCGTTCGATTTGTCTTTGTAAAGTTTGGAACACTGACTGTCCCACCATGGATTGGGAGGCCTTCGACGAACAGATGAATCTGGGATGGGTTTCGTTTGAGATTTTACAGCACTATCATAAATCATTCGAGCAAGAAAGCTGTATTCCTCTAAAGGAGGTAAAACATCCACAGAACGAATGGCTGAAACGACTGCGTCCGAGTACTTTTTCCAGTCGATGTGTCTTGTGAGGTCATATGCCATATTTGTTGAATTTGAAGTATTGACCCCATTGGTGATTGTAATTTTGATAGGCAAGTGGTCACTACCATTGGGATCAGGGATTACCTTCCACTGGCAATCCAATGATAGTGAACTTGAGCAGAGTGAGAGGTCAATTGCACTTTGTCTTGCAGGAGGTTTAGGTACTCGTGTTTTTTCACCCGTGTTCAAAACTGTTAAATTGAAACTGTCACAAATGCCATAAATAAGATTAGAACGTCTATCGTCAATTTGTTCTCCCCAGACAGTTCCATGCGAATTGAAGTCACCCAGGATCAACCTTGGCTCAGGAAGCACTGAGCACAGGTCCTCTAGGTGATTTCGATCCACTGCAACTCTATGAGGCCAGTACAAACTGACAACGCATAAGTCCTTACCTCTTATAGTTGTATGACATGCAACAGCTTCAATTCCACCTGTCGAAGGAAGGTGGATTCTATAAAATGAGTGGCGCTTATTGATCCCTAAAAGCACCCCTCCATAAGAATCGTCACGGTCCAGGCGGATAATATTAAAATCGTGGAAAGAGATATCGTTTTGAGAAGAAAGCCAAGTTTCGGACAAAGCAAAAATATCACAATTAGTTTCATGCAGAAGAAATTTGAACGGATCCAGTTTAGGGATTAGACTACGGCAATTCCACTGTAATACAGTGATATCTCCGACCTCTCGGCGTAAATTAGCCATCAAGAGAGATAAACGCTGAAAGAAGGGGCCAAGTTTGCATCAATTGCTTCAAAAATGTCTTCACCACAGGTAGCATTGAAGTCACAATGCCCCTGATCGATTCCGATACATTGAATGAAGAAAAAATTCCATTTAAGATATCAGACAACTTGAACAGTCCCGATTGAGCAGTTGGGTCTGATAAAACTACATTTGATTTTGGAGCTTTAGAAGTTTCCGGTACTTCAGGTTTGTTTTGGGATGCAAACTTCATGGAAAATCCAGGAGGGACAACATTTTCTTTTGCAGAAGTTATCGGTTTTTGTCTTACGTCAATTTGGGAGCTAAATGTAGGAACTTTCTTTGGAATTTTAGGGGTCTTGGGAGCAGGTTTTGTTCGTTTTCTGGAGTTAGCAACAAATAGAATTGGGTGATCTTGATCAGTTGAGTCAGTGTCGTCAGTGTCAACTGGCAGCACTGAAAAAATGTTGGTGGACTGAGATTGGATCGGAGGCGCCGCGCCCTTTAACATGGCGGCAAAAGAACGTTTTGATCGTTCTTTTAAAGAGCGCTTTTGACTGTCCCAGCGACTCTTAAATGCCTCACACAAGGAGATATCATGGGGTGAGCCCCCGCAATAGACACATTTCTGTTCTATTGCTGAGCACCCTCCTTCCCCATGAGTCTCCCCACAGTTGGAACAACGCGTCTTGTTGCAGCAGTGTGACGCAGTGTGTCCCAATTTTATGCAATTTTTACATTGCATCGGTCGAGGCACAAAGAGCCGCACAGGCAGCCTTAAAATTCCGTCAATCAAGACGTAATTTGGGAGGGCGGTACCCGCAAAGGTAACACGAAATGAGTCTGAAGGTGAGTACACTTTGTTTCCATTCACGACGGTGGCAGTACTGAGTTGGCGGCATTCCAAGATTTCGACCGAAGCCGAATCAAGGCTCTTAAACTTACCAACGCCGTTGGATTTCACGTAATCAGCTTTCAGACTCATTTCCGTGATTACACCCTCGATCTCTACGTCTCGAGACGGAATGTAAACATGGTATTCTAAATTTATGAAATTGCTGGTAGCAATTTCATTAGCAGCTTTCCGGTTGGCCACTACAACGCGCAATTTATTTGGTCGCACCTTTGTTATACTGGCCACGGAAGTCCACCTCGCCAGATCTTTGGTGATCTGTACCACGTTAAGCTGTTTACCGTTTTTTTTGGGCCGGATAAAAACCACCCAAGGCCCAGTAAAAGTTGAACCATCTGTGTAGGTTCGGAGACGGGTTGCTCTACTCTCAACTGTGGATGATGCAGAATTATCATCCATCCGAGAAAGATTAATACCTGAAGGACCAGCATCAGGCGAATCCTCCAGATGCTCTTCATTCTCTTTGATGACATTGTCATCATCCACAGTTGGTGGGTTTAACCCCCCGCCTTCCCTCATATTTTTGAGCGGGGGCACGAATGCCTTCCGTGTCAAAAATATGAGCGAAGCAGTCAATGTTCAAAAAATAAATAAAGAGAAACAATAGAAACAAGAAACAGTGAAAAAAGAATAAAATAAAGATTACTTGCAAGCACTTCTTAGCGAGTTATTCAGTTTAGTGTCCGGCACCGTCTCCACCACGTAGTCGTCCTTCGTTGATTGAAGATGGCGACGTCTGGCAAAATGCTGGGTCCTCCTTGTATCCCGATTACGGCAATCAGAACCAGAATCCTCGGAACGCCCTCCTCGGTACGCAAACCCGTATGTTCAGAGCGAACAAAGAGCACCCTTTTGATAACGATGGCCTTGGTGGTGTTGATGACAACGGCAGCCAATCTGCTGCTGTTGGCGAGCCGGTGACTACCTCGCACCAATTTTTGGCTTGTGAGGGACGGCAATTGTTAACCGAACCAGCAGGAAAATCCACGATATGTGACAAAACTGCACTTTATACGTTATAAAAACAACCAATTTTCGATTTTTTTGGAAAAAATTTCACTTGAAAACGGTAGTGAAAAAATGACATCCAATCTGCTATGATTTGAGAAGAGATATAGAACCATAGACGGTGTTTGTTCTTTAAATCAGTATTTCAATTATATACAATAGATTTGCTTTTGGAATAACTCTTAGTTCTCGCATAAAAATATCTTGAAAATAGATTGCACATAACTACAGAAACCATAAACTTTCTCAACAATAATATGTTGCCTAAGTATTTTACTTCTAATTCTTCATAAATATTAAGAAATGTGGAGATCTTTAAGCTTGTAGTGCCACTGTATCAATGAAATAAGTGATAAGTAGTTAGGTAATCGAAATGATGTAGTTGTAGCCCCGTCATGGGTCTGGACAGAAGCCTGCTGTAAATATTTTTTTGTATAGTTGAGTTGTTTGAGAATTAAAAAAAAATTACGTATCTGACAAACTGAGCTTGTTCGACCTACCATAACCGGCGCCATTCCCGGTAGCTCTATCTCGAAAGAAAGGGCGTTGATGCGTTGCCGGGAACGCAAGCAAGTAAGTAAGTGGGTGGAACGTGACCCAAAATCCTTTGAAAATGTTTTTCATTAATGGATGGGCGCCCGTCCGCCCGACCCGTTCGGTTTGGTTTGGTTTTGTTTTGCGATCCTGAGCGGCTTTGTTCCTCGGGTTGGTTGGCATGGCATGGTTTGGCGCGTTCAAATTTCCCGGCACCATTCTGTCGCATCCATCGAGCGAACAACAACACTTTCCAAGTCAATAGGAATGACAACGTGGCGTGGCGTGGTGCGCGGCGAGTCGTCCATCAATTCCAATCAATCGATGAATGGCGTCAACGTCGTCATTGGACCCTGCCTCATCCACCCACCCACCGATCGGGTCCTCCACCTCCCTTCAGATTGGTTGATTGGTGCGGTATGGTGCCACAATCAACATAGAAAATAATTAATTTTCGATCCGAGGCCACTTTTTGCGAACAATGACAACGTCCTCCTCCGAGGAAGGTTGATTATTCCTGTCCTGACCCCCTCTTTAATAATGAATTATTTTAGCTACGGCTTATCATGGACAACACTGAAGTTGTTGAGACTGTGTGCCAGTGTCCAGAAAATAAATTTCAAATTAATTATTTATTTAATTGGTATGATTTCAGTGATTATGAAAATATTTATTTTGCTTTCAGAGACATAGCCCAACATTTTTAATTTTATTACGCAATCTAAACTACATAAAAAGCCAAAGTGAAGACCGTTTTTTTGTTTATTCCAATTGAATCATTGGTAGATTTTTAAAAATAATTTACCGAAGCTGGTTTAAACTAGTTTTTAAAATCCTTCAGTATTTTGATTTTGTCATCCGAATCTGTGATTTATTTTTCTAGTTACCATGATGGTCGACAATGCAATTGAGATGATTTCGTGAAATCAATTACAACAAAGTTCTCTTATAATCACATTCCGAGTATCTATACTTCTACCACTCAAGGCTTTAGATGAAATGTATATGAGGTATTATCAAAAAAATGAATACATTCCGTCAAGACCCTATAATAAGAGATGAAATTTTTACCCGTTACAGTTCCTGGAGTGTCAATTTTACACTCCTGACTAAAACCAAAATATCTCTCCTGTTTCCCAACCGATTTCTACACAATTTATAGTTTTGGAAATGTAACTCAAATATGTTAGGCAATATTCAGTAACTACGCTTCAATTTAACTCGAAATTTCCGCATTAAATTTATATTCACAATAGAGGTTATTTTATACGGATTCTAGTAGTGTAATTATATTTGCGCTGCGATACTTTACAAAACTATCTATATAGGGTGAGTGCTCCTACATTGGACCTAGAGTCTACTTTAGTCCTAAATGCGGAAAGTTGTAAATAATTCATTATGCTTGTGCATAGGATAAAGATACTTTTATGCACACAATGAACTTTCGTTCTTCCTGAATCTTACCATTCCGCTTTTTGCCATAAAAAGTCTGTCTGGTTTTTTTTTTTTTTTGTTTCGATTATAGTCGTTTTAACATCTTTATGTCATTCGCGACTTATATCAACGATGAAGTTGGCGGACAAGTCATTGAAAAACTTATCCGGTACAACTGTGATCGATGTTTACTCTTGGGCTTGAACTCACGTACATCGGCTCAGAAAGCAACTGACTTGCCAACTGAGCTATATCACAAGCCCACTATCTAGTCTGGTAAAATATTCAATGTTTTTAAAAATGTTCCTCCTCATCAGTGGTAAATCAGACAGCTCAATTAGTGAGGCGCGTGTTTAGAAATATGAGTGAATAAAAAAAATCACGTTTTTTACTGCATAAGCCAAAGTTTAAAGGAAAATTATTTTCACTGTGAAGACCTATTTTTACTTAAATAAACGAAATCCCGTAAAATTTATAAATTGTCCAAAAACAGGAGACTTTCGATCTTGATGTTTCAATTTCGGGCCTTACATCACCAAAACTTTGTTTCAATTCCAAAAATCAACTAAGGTGTGAATTTTTTTATTTGGGGCATAATTCAGAATCAATATTAAACATTTTTAACCTTTTTTGTCAGTTTTACGCAAACTAACTACAAGTAAGTAAACAAAAAAAGTTCCATATATTGCTCTGCTGATAGAGCTTAACCCTTTAATGCATAGTGTTGTTTTAAAACAACACTAATCAAAATCCAAATATCTCCAAAACGCGTGGAAATTTTTTAGTGCTGTATTCACAAAAAATAATTTAGAGATTAAAAGAAATCAGTCCATGGTATTTTTATTACGATATTCTAATGTATGTGTGAGATATCGAACAAAGTATGCGGAAAAATTGCGAAAATCAAATTTATTTATTTTTTTGAAAAAAGTAGTTTTTGGAAAATCGTTGTTATTTCTTCAGATTTGCAAATTCTAACAAATTTTTTAATCTCAATCAATCAGAAACACCTTCCTGCACCCAATTATCAAGGTTTGGGAGAAATTGGCAAAATCGTATTGTAATAAATTAAGAATTTCAAAAATTATTTTTCAACTTTGATTGGCCATAACTTTTCTAATACTCAAAATAACGACTTCAAACCTGTTGTGTTGTGTTATTCGAATTAAAATGTTATTATTTCTATAAACCAATAGCTGATATTCTCATTTAAAAAAAGTCATGCATTAAAGGGTTAAATGGAAATTTAAATGTTTGAGATATTCATAACTTTAACTAAGTGTTTTTAATCGTTAAAAAGCTGTAATACTTTTTCATGATAATATTTGATTGAAGATAACATTTTTAATGAATTTGTTTATTTATGTTCAGAAAATCATACTGTTTATAGTAATTTTAGTTCTAGTTCCAATGAAAGGCACCAGTTCCATACCAAAATAGGAACATTAGGCTTAAAGATGGATATTTTGATCATCCATATCTTTGCAAACCTTTCAATAACGGCGGAACCAATATTGAAAATTTTCATTGAAACTTGCAGATAAGATCTTAAACTAGAAATAAATTTTATGAAAGAAACAAACCTTCCGTCCATTTAGGAAAAAAAACATGACTATCTAGAAACTACCGCTTAAAGGGTCCGAACTAGGGCAACTAACCCAATATTAAAATGGGTTTCTGACTGTTTGTCTGTCTGTTTCCTATAGTCTCGGAAACTACTGAACCAATTTGCGTGAAACTTGGCAGGTGGGAGTGTTGGAGTACCTGTTATGGTTTGGGACCCCTCCCTCTCACAGGAAGGGGAGAGGGGGTCCACTAACAAATGACAAATGTTTGCATAACTCGAGAACCGATCAAGCAAATGGTACCGAATTTGGCGTGGGAGGGCAGTTGGGTACAAGAAATATTTCTATGGTTCTTTGAGACCTTACCTACTTTGCAGTAGGGATATAGGAAAGGGGGAGGGAGCCTTTCTTACAATTTTTTACATAACGCGAAAATAAATCAAGCAAATGAAACAAAATTCGGCATGGAACAGCATTAGGGCACGAGAAATGTTCCAATGAATATTTGGCACCCATTCCTCCTTCCAGTGGGGAGATGAAAAGAGCGGAGGGTGGCTCCTATACAATTTTTTATACAACACAACTAATCGAACAAATGGAACCAAATTTGGCTTGGGAGGATATTTAAGAACGAAAAATGTTTTTATGAGTATTTGAAAACCCTCTCTTCTTCAAATAGGGAAATAGGAGAGAGGGAGGTGTCCTTTCTTATAATTTTTTACATAACTGAAGAACAAATCGAGCAAATGGAACTAAATTTGGCATGGAAGGGTGTTAGAAAACACATAAAGATTTGTATCAACATTTGGTACCATTCCCTTCTTCCAGTGGGCAGATACGAAAGGGACTCCTTTTTGCATAACTTGAGAATATGTCAAGCATATGGAACAAAATTTGGCATGGGAATACATATGATACGAGAAATCGTTAAATGATTATTTAAAACCCCTCCGTTATTCTATGGGAGGATAGGAAGAGAGGAAATATAGGAAGAGAGACTCCCGTTTGGGATGGGAGCCTCTCTTCCTATATTTCCTCTCTTCCGAGAAATGGTTCTATTATCATTTGAGACACCACTCGTCTTCCAATAACTGACCTGAATGACTTAAGGTTAAAGGGTCATAAATAAATATTATTATTATAATCATTATATTCTTCCAATAAGTTTATAGGAAAGGGGAGGTGTCTTTATACAATTTTGTTGACATAACTTGAGAATTAAACAACAAAATTTGACATGGGAAATATTTGGGAACGAGATATGCTTAAAAAATTGTTATAAACCCTTCCGTCTTGCAGGGAGAAGAGGGGAGGGGAGGAGAGGGTTTTATATAATTTTGTGGTATCGCTCAAGAACTTATTAACCAGTGCTTGCAATGGGACCAAATTTGATATGAAAGGGTTTTTGGGTACAAAAAAAAGTGGGTATGATTGATAAAAACGCCTACCTTCTGTCGCCGACAGTGGCCTAGATGATAGCGTTTAAGTCTTTTAAGCCAGAGGTCATGAGATCGAGTCTCGGTCACGGCAGTGAGCTAAATAAGAATAGCACCACTATGTGTTTTGCTTGATAAAATATGAATGATAGAAAATTACGAAAATTTTCTTCCACAGTTTGTTCTGAATTGCTTAACGGATAAATCAAGCATAAGTTTACTTTTTTTGGACGTAGCAATTGGCGTTGAGGTCCAAAAATGTGAAAAAGGGGTGCGAAATAAGAATAGCACCACTTGAGTTTGTCAACAAAAACAAGATAATTTTTAAAAATTTACTGTGCAAAAGTGAATAATAATGCTTCTACGAATTATTTGAATAGATAACTGCATTTTAGGAGTTTTCCAGAATTCCAAAGGTTTTCAAAGGTTTTAAAAGGGGGTTTTAAGAGATGCTCCTCTAGCGTTAAGGAATTCGATATTTGAGCTGTAATTCTTTACCAAACTACTTACTTTCTTCATTAAAATGACCTGAAATGATGAAACAAACATTCCGGCATTGCAAAAGAATCACCAGCACAAAAATGTACAACCGCCAAAATTCCTGCTCATCTCAACTTCCGATTCAATTGCAAATCATACCAATAATACTGCTAGCCGTCTGGTCCATCAAGCTCCATCGCAAAGTTTCACTTTATTCTGATAATAGGTCCAAAAAATTCACTTTTAGTGACCTTGATGCAATTCTAATTTGTTTTGGACTTGGTGATCTTAGAATTTCCAAAGCGTCCACACGGTACATGTATTTATTTCTAGACCAAAATCATCCAGCACTCCCTAATTAATCCCGTATATTCGAAAATGGGCATGAATTTGGTTAAATCTCAAGATAGTGCTGCCATCTATGACATAAAACTTGAGAAATAGTGTTGGACTATTAAAAAACATTAGTATTTTTTAATTGGAACGTGCTTTTTGGATTCAAACTTAGCCTCAAATCTATGTTTCATCATTTTGCATCATACTTATGAATGTTAATGAAGAAATCAAGCAGTTTGATAAAGTTTTATAGCTCAAATAACTCAAATTCCTTAACGCTAGAGGAGCATTTCTTAAAACCCCCTTTTAAAACCTTTGAAAACCTTTGGAATTCTGGAAAGCTCCTAAAATGCAGTTATTCAAATAATTCGTAGAAGCATTATTATTCACTTTTACACAGTAAATTTTAAAAAATAATCTTGTTTTTGTTGAAAAACTCAAGTGGTGCTATTCTTATTTCGCACCCCTTTTTTCACATTTTTGGTCTTCAACCGGTGGGTCGGTAGTGTTAGCATTAGTAAGATGCTAGCCATCAAACCCTTGAAAGATGTGCGCTTTAGACTTAAGTTGAATTTAGATCTCTTCAAAGAAACATGAAGTTTCACTGAGATCCTTTATGTGTTTGTGTTCGTTCGTTCTTGGGATGGATGGAATGGATTGGAAAGGGAGAGATGAGGAGGGTCTGCTATACTGCTTTTTTGGCATAAATCGAGCACTTATCAATCAAAAGGGACCATCTTTTATAAGAGAGGATGTTTACGTTCGAATAATTTGAGATACTCCCTTTTCTCATACAAAGTTTTTCGCAGTTTTTAGCATTACTTCAAAATTCATCAAACAAATGAAGCCAAATGTGGCATGTGACGTTATTTAGATTCAAAAAAACAATTATATGAAAGTTCGTGAGCCCTCCTCACTTTGGAAGATGGAGAGAGTTTACAATCCATACTAATAAAACAAACATTTTGGCATAATAAACTCATGAAACTTGGAAAAATACAGTAAAAATTTCAGATCTTGATAAGCAATTTTAAAGATCAACTTTCGAACACACACATGTAGGATCTCAGTGAAACTTCATGTTTCATTGAAGAGATCTAATTTACGTAATTCTAAGTCGTACATGTTTCAAGGTATGATGGCTAGCATTTCAGAAATGCTAAAACCACCAGACCGCAGAAAGATGACTATGTGCTCCGTGACAGAGATTCGATCTCATGACCTTTGGCTTAGAAGGCTTAAAATCCTTTAGGCCACAATTGGCGAATTTTGTCTTAATAAGATGAAATCGTCTTTGATTTTAAATTATACTCACAACGAAAATTTTTTTTTTATTTAATTTATTTTAAGAAGGTGTAGCAAAGCCCACCGGGTCAGCTAGTATATACATAAATTTCATGTCTTTCACAACTGATGATATACCAATTGGGTGCTATCCGACACATTATTCGTACCTATCGGATGAATGCAAAAGAGCGCCGGATTTTGCTCTTATTACCAATAAATTGTTGCCAGCGACAATATTTTCTAGTCCCCTCTCAATGGTCTATACCATAGGTCGGCAACCTGCGGCTCGGGAGCCGCATGCGGCTCTTTGGTTGTATAACTGCGGCTCTTTAGCTCAATGTGTCAAAATTTTGAAAATCCTCGAAGTTTTCTAGAGTAAACTGACGCAACATAAGTTCCTTCAGTTCAGATAAATAATATTTCCCAGGATTCAAAAAGAACTAGGTATTATAAATAGAACAAATTAACAGCATCTTGTCAGATTGCAACCCAGTTGAAATTTGGAAATCAATGAACGTTCTTCATAAATGTCTGATAGCATTTGGAAGCCTGGAGAAATTTTTCTTCGGGGCACAGGAAGTTATCCGTCAAATTTGATTTTCTGATTTAATCGGATAAAAACCGATCATTTTTCAATCGTCAAATAAAGTCCTCACTGTTAAGATTATGAAATTGAGTTTGTTTTTCTTGAATTGAATATTTTAAAAATAAATTTGTTTTACCACCGTTCTGATCAAATATGAACATCAGATGATGATTTTAGTAATGCTTTGAATACTGATAATTTGTTTTGTGCATTAAAATTTCTTTCTTAAAACATTTTCATTTTAATTTTATCAAATATTGAATTCCATCTCTCAATGTTCCTTTTCAAATCCATGAAAAAAAAATTAAGTTCTTCGTTCTAGTTTTGAACATGAGTTCAAGTGAACAAAAGTTTCAAGTTCGTTAAAAAATATTTTTGTAAACCGAGGGCTGAGTGCTAGTCTAATTTTAGAATTTCATGTATAATATGAATATTTTTAAGAATGTATTCGAAGGAGAAATTTATTTGGTAAAGAAGCATTTTATTCCATAAACTTTAATATATCTTCTAAAAACTTTTACATTTTTTTTAAATTCTAAACCTAATTCCTAATTCTGCAATTATTTTTAAAACGTCATGGCTGTTCTAAAAGTTGATTTTGATTTCTAAGTCTTTATCAGAATTTTTGTATTGGTTTGTTCTATGAGAAGATGATCAAAATAACGTCAAAAAACTAAAATTTGAGTTTAAAAAATCGGTTCGTTGAAAAATGAAATACAGCAAAGCAAAGCCAAAATTAGATGTCTATTATTATGTAAGATTTATTATTGTTATGGGAGATCCGAAATAGCTATCAAAACTTTTATCGGACCCCAGCATATTTTTACATCATCGGTTGAATCTATTCTTGACGATTCCAAAAATCCAAGATACACTGAAAGACATTAAATCTGTCAAGAATTAAAAGTTTTTTTAAAATATTTTTTTGACTGTTTAAAATATTTGAAATTGTTTTGTTTTGAAATATTGAAAAATTAGAATAAATTATTCACACAACGAATCTTATATCATTAAAATTAGTTAACATTTTCAGCCAGGGAACCGCCAACAAACACCTATAATGTTTAACATTACAAATTCGCAAGTGAAAACTGAGAATTCATTCAACAAATTAAAATATCTGTTTGAAAAAATCAAATACAGACCTCGTTCGTTTTTGGCAACACGCCCGTAAATTTTATGTTGCCAAAATGGAATGTTGCCAAAATCAAACAATTTTTTTTGTCACTTTTTGATTTCAAATTATTCAAAATTGATGTAAAATCTTATATTAGCATGAAATTTTTCAATTTGGCTCAATTATATTAGTTTTAAGCAATAAAACATGGAAAAATTTTACAGTTTAAAACTATTATAAATAAGCCAAATTGAAAAATTTCATGCTAATATTACGTTTTACATTAATTTTGATTAATTTGAAATGAAAATAAAAAATAAAAAAGTTACAAAAAACCCGTATTTTTAGATGTTGCCAAAATCGAACGGTTTTTGCTCGGATGTTGCCAAAATCGAATGTTGCCAAAATCAAACGGGGTCTGTAGATTAAATTCCAAATCACTAATTGTATAAAAATTTCAAATATGCATTTGTGATAAGAATTCATAGAAACCTTGACAGAAGGATCAATCTGAATCCATGATATATTTGAAACTCAGACTTTTGAACTTTATTTTTAAGATTTCGATTTTGAACAGAATTAAGAATTGAAACTGAAATTTTCGTTATCGAAAAATATAATTTTTGAAACCTTTTTTTTAATTTTATCAGAAATCAAAATGAGAACTAGAGAGCTGAATCGGAATGCTTGTAATGAAAAAAATTTAAAAGAAATTTTATAACCACATTTTATAGACCACATCTCGCGACCGATTGTTAAATTTTGTCAAATTACGACTAAATTTTTTTCAATCCGTAAAATGAGCATTTATGAATTGAAATTTGTTGGTTTATTTATTCTTAGGCCCGAAAAATATTTATCAATTCAAAATGATAGTTTTATGTGCATAAGTAATAAACAAATGAACCTCAATGGATTTTAACGAATGTTTAAAACCAAAAAAATTTGAGGGCTAATTTGTAGAATTTGAAGAAAAAATAGTAGAGACAAACCCTCGTATAGTTTTTTTAAAATTAATTTACATCTTGTAGTATGCATTTTTATGATATAAAATTTTCAATGCTTCTATTTGATATTTAAACAGAACACATCGAAAGTCTATTTTTGATCTGGGAATAGGTGTAAGGAAAGAATGCACCAAAGTTTAAAATGATAAATTTTATCAGGTCACAATGGTAAATCGCCAAAATTGCAACGTTATCAAACATTACCCGTTATGAAAATGTATTGATTCAGAAGAATGTAAATCGTTTCCGTTTGCCAATAAACAACATAAATCAGTGGCGTTGTGAAAAATGGTAATAAAACGGAGTTAACATCAGGATGCAATGTATCTTAGCAATCACCATTATTGTGTAGTAAAGTGAGGTGCGGCTCTTTGAAACTTGGACACTTCCTTAATTTGCAATTTTTGGCTCTTCTGTCTCAAAAGGTTGCCGACCGCTGGTCTATACTACTCAATTCCCATTTGATTTTTAGCCACTGCTGGTTGCAAAAGAACATGACGATGATTTTCTCACTTGAAGCCAGCGCGGGAGCAAAGCCATTTCAAAATTTACAAACATGGCGGACTTTCTACCATATCCAATTTAAACTGACTTCAGACTACATTATATACAATCTTTTCACTATGTAGTTAGAATTGCGATTCTCAACACCATTATTGTAAACGGCTTAAACTATCATTTCTGATACGATTTCATGTTTGCTGGGAGGTCTCAAAGTCAATGTCGGAAAGACTAAGTCGATGGAAATCAACACAGATAATCCTTTCAATTTCGTGGTAGCTGGGCAACAGGTTGAGAAAGTGGATGCTTCCCAGATAACGCCTGATGGTGGTACCAAAAAAAAACATAAAAACCCGGATCAGATAGGCCTTATTTGCATTTGCGAGTCTCCGAAACATCTGGCGCTCGCTCCAGATCTCTCTACGAACTAAAATCCGAATCTTCAACTCAAATTCGTTTTGTTGTATGGTCGCGAAACTTGGCGCACATATGCGGTGACGATGCGGAGACGGCAAGTTTTCGTGAATCGCTGTCTGCGGAATATCATCCGCGCTTCGTGACCTGGCAACTGGATTTCAAACGTGGAACTACTTTGCCGGTGTCATCAAAATGCGCTAGAAATCGAGATACGGGAACGTAAGTGGAGATAGATTGGGCACACGCTGTGAAGAGATGAGAACAAGATTTGTGGAGAGGCGCTTGAATGGAATCCAGATGGGCTCCGAAGAAGAGTCAGACCCAAAAGCTCGTGGCGGACTAGCCGTTAAAATCCGCATACTTGACGAAATCCTTGGATGGCAGCAAGTGAAGACGGTGGTTCCGGATCGCCAGCAGTGAAGATCTTTTTAACTCCGTCCTATGCGTCATACAATCTGCGCCGGACCCTTAAGTAGGTTTCTGAATTCTTTTTAACACCTAAAAATTGGTGTTTATAAATATTTATAAGTGCTATTCAAGCTCTTTAAAAAGCATGCTTTTCAAACATCCGTTAGAGCTCTTATAAAACTGTTTTAAGTAAGACTAACACTTTTTAAATGGCATAAAAATACCATGATGAAACAAAAAACAAACGACTGGTTTAATTTTGTTACATGGGATGTATACTGTAAATATTTTGGTTGGAAGTTTTTCCAATAATGATTCACAATGATAATCCTTCAAACAGCACTCCTATAGATGTACATTCCATTATTCGTGCCTTGTAGCATCGGAACGGTGTAAAATTAATTGAACTGGAGCTATTTAGCAATTTTACGACCCCGTCGCATCCGGGCCATAAATTCTTTCGATTGCTTCCAACAGATTATGAGCCGTTTAAAAAACAACTCAAAAACAGATTTGAGCGCTGGATCCAACTTGTTTGTTTGTCCTGCTTATCCTGGCTTCCAATACACTTGTAACAGTAAAATTCTTAATCAAAATACTTCAAACAAAATAAATTTTCGGCTGAAGAAGCCCTTTTTCTTCCCGTGTATCGGGGAATTGCAAATTGTAGAACACACCGTGTAGCAAACATGCAACCAATAACCGCATGAAAAAGTAACGATAATTATGCCGGCATAGTTGTAACAGCGCTCCACTATTTAGTGATAGTGAACATTGGTTTTGGTTTTGCCTTTAGGCATTACTGTGCGATGTTATTTTCTAAGCACGTTGGGTGTGGGTGGGAAGGGTGAAGAGCATAAGTATACCAGCAGCAGCGACAGCAGCTACTGCAAATATATGCACACGACGCGATACCCAACAACATAAACCGTCAATGCGAACAATTCTGGCAACGAACTCATAAAACACTGAAGCAATTCCGAGACAGGCGACAGTATGGAATGGTTGTCCTCTCATGGACAAATTAATTGGCAGTAAAAGTTGGCGCCTCGGCCTCTTGCAAACTTTCCCGAAGCTTTTCCGGAGCATGAGTTGAATTGAATTGGTTTTAATGCTAAGCAGCTTTCGTCCTTGTCGCTTGTTACTTTTTTCTCCTCTGGTTCACAAATTGCCGCACTCGGGCAAGATTCGTAATCAAGTTTTATGACCGCATCTGTTGTGTTGAGATGTCGGAATAAAAATCTGAAATAATTTATTTTTACCAAATATTTCATCGCAAAAGCTTTGCCGGTTCCAAGAATATAAAACACTTTGTTGTGGAGCCAGGTTCACATTTTAGCTCATCTCCGGCCATGATGATTTGCAGTTGATAAACATAATTCACTTTAATTAGTGACTACCATCGGGCGCCGGATGTGCCTTATCATGTTCATCCGTTGGCAGCTGGCAAGGGTTTGCCGTTGTCGATAAGGGGGTGGAAAATTCGAGTCTCCCTCCTTAGTCGAATCAATGCATTATTATGTTCTTGAGTTCAAACGTTGCCGAAAATGGGTTGAGCTTGGAAGATGGCATTTCAGTATTGGGATGGAGTATCGGAAGATTTAGTTACTTTAAAATATGGTATGGGTCTTTTTTTATCTTTATTTTGATTCTGGATTCTGGATTTTAATTCTGATCTGAACCTAGAACTTGGAAGTTCCAGATACTGAACATGGATTTTAATCCCGAGAACTCATCCCAATTTCTGATAGTAGATGTTAATAATGACTATGAATCCTTACTCCATTTCTGATCCGATCCATATACTTATATCGAACCTGATCTAGTGATCATGAAATTTTAGACTTGAACCCAGATGTGAGTCCTGATTCTGATATTCTAATCTGGATGAGGATCAGGATCTTCGTATCCTCTTACGGTTATTGTGCAGTGAATTTGAAATGTAAGATCTAAATATTCTATACCTTACTAAACTTTGTTTACGAATCTCAGGAAATAGAAGACCTACATATCCGGATGAAGACATAAGTGAAATGAATTATTTTTTTTTTATAATATTTTATAATATAATAACAGGAATTATCCTACATTGGTCCAGAATGAATGATTTTCAAAACTCCATCAGGTGCTCTTTTACAGAAAAATCATGTTATGTTAACCCTTTATTTCATGATTTTTTTTATTTTCCCATAAACATCATTGTGAACAGTTGGATAAGGAAAAAAAAAATTAAAATAAAATACGATTTTTCACTTCTTCCATACAATAATGATTGCAAGTTTGTTACTTTTTCAAACGAAGGGTTAAGATAGTGAGAGTGATAAAAGTAATGCATTCACGCGATTCCGCTCACCTATAGATCAACTTATTTTAATGGAAAAATTTACAAAGATCTCATTATAAAAGGTTTAGAAAAAATTTGAATAGATGATTGCAAAAGAATTTTTTAGGTAATTTGAATCATTTTTGGTGGTTTCGAGTAGAGTTAACGAAAGGCATCATTATTTTAAACAAAATTAAAAATTCCAAAATAATCAAAGCTTCTTGGTTAGTGTTACATGTTTGTACTATAAACACTGAAATTTATCAAAAACTATCGAAAAAATTAGTTGAAAAAATCAAATTACTGACAAGTAGCAAGAGAGACGTTATTTATACGGTTTCGAAAATAGTTTTTTACTGTTTACCCAATATTTAACTCTTGAGAAACAAGAATTAAGAAGGCCAAGTGAGGAAAACTCCAAGAAAAAAAAAATTACAATCGGGTGGCCAAGATTTTATGGGATCACAGATCATAAGATTTTGAGTGACGGAATCTTTTGAATATTTTTTTTATTATCTACATTAAGAATTTATAACAAAAAAAACAGAATTTGAAAAGCAAAAATCAATTCGGAGAAAAGTTTTCAAAATTTGCTTAAGACTTTAAATTTAAAGTTCGGATTCAGATATACATTTTCGAGCTCGGATTGAAAATTCAGATTTAGAATTTCACCAGAATAGCTGCCAAATCCATTACCCAGACTTTGGACAATCTAAATAAATTTTCAGAATGCTTAGTAAATAGTAAGTATACGAGCTCGAACTCACGAACATCGGCTCAGGAGATAACTAACTTGCTAACTGAGCTATATCACAAGCCCCACTGTTTGGTAAGAAAAACTGATTAACATACTTATTTGTCTAGTTTTAATCCGGAGATAGAGAATAGAGAAAACCGGGAAAAAAAACGCGATTTCGAAAATGAAAACACGCTGGCCACCCTGTCATAATGATGCCAGTTCATTCTATTATGAAATTCATGTACAATTGAAGCAGCAAAAATTGTATTTAAAAACGAAATACAATAAAATTTCTTTTTGAGTTTCAAACGTTCCCAAATTAAGTTGCTTGTCTATCTATCCTAGTCACGGCAGAAAATGTTGGATGTAGACTATTTTTCGGATGGAATAAAAATTTCGATTTGTCGACGAATAAAATAGTGGAGAACTTTTTTTTTCACATACATCAAAAATTACACTTGTTCTTCAGTTAAAAATAACAATAAATCTACATAAAAATCAATGAGCTGGCAACACTCAGCAAACCCCTAACCTGACAACGATGAAGAAGCTAACTTGACGTTGAATTTACAGTGAACATCTTCGATGAAATCGATCAGTGTCTGTTTTGGAACCTTTGAATAGAAAAATTCGGCACCGTTCAAATTTTGACTCTTCCTTATCCAACGCACTATTTACGGAAAATCCATCGGGATCTCGAACAAAAAAATGTAAATTTTTAAAATTTTCACCAACAATTATCCTTAAAATTTCGAACTTTCAATTTTTTTTTATATTAAATGTTTTAAGATTCATTCGAAAATTAATAACTTATTTTCAACAAATTTGTGAAAAAGACTTCTAACCAAACATTTTGTCAAAAATGAACAACTTTGGAAGAAAATTTCAAACCAATCAAATAAACTAAAAATAGCCGTAAAAGTAACTGGCGACACTGTAACAAATTTACAAAAGCAGCGCTATAAAGGTATGTTCTTTATGTTTATTTCTATCGAAATCAGAGTTTGTGTAGTTAAGAAAGCTGGATCTTTTCATCCAACAGTGTATGGTTTATTCCTTAAAAAAAACCTTAAAAATTTCAAACTCGCTTTTTTAATCTAAAAATGTTACAAGGCTCTACCTGCTAAAAATTTTTGTTTGCGAATAAAAAAAAATCAGATTGTTTGATACTTAACTCTCACTTATTTTTTGCCGGTCTGTATTGGGCAGATTTCTAGACAAAGTTTTGGTCCTGAACTGAACATACATGCTTTTTAAATTAAAAAAAAAATCATTTAAAAATAAAAATACAAAGAAATATTACTATAGGGATGAGATTAAGGATATTGAGAAAATAAATAATGTTTTTAAATAAATAAAATAAAATAAATGTTGAATTCGACAACACTGAAGATAGATGGAATTAAATAAATTTCTATGGCAACACTAGACAAAACAAACAAAACAAAGTCAGTCATTGATCTATTCTCGTGAGCGACGGGCGTGTCTAAGTGAATTTCAGAATTGAAATTCGTAAAAATCCTAAAATCACGACGATGGCGTATTTGGAAGAATGAGCACAAAGAGCGAAAATTGTTAAGGCTGCTGCTACGACTGTTTGTTTATGAAATGGCCACCGTTGAAAAGACGGATTGGCTAAGGGAGCGCATATTGTTGTTACGATTGTTTGTTTATGTTCCGGCCCTGCTAAACACAGACTGAGCTGCAGTAAAAGCACAGATTGGAATAGCTGTTTCCAAGAATGTTTTCGGATTGTTTCGGCTTTGATAAACACAGACAGAGCGCCTGGAAAAGCACAGATTGAAATGGCTGTTGCTAAGAATGTTTTTTGGATTGAACAGAATGCACAGATGCACAGAAACCGTTGACAAGCTCGGTTCTACAGAAGAAACGAAAATGATGTTGATTTTCCAGTACAAAATATTCAATTTTTCCATACAAACATAAAAGTTCAAATTTACTCATGTAAACGATACTTTAAAATACTGCAAAAAATCATGGAGGTGTTTCTAAAGAAAACGAAGCTTTTTAGACACCAAGGTTTTAGAAATTCGAAAATAACCCCAAATAGACTCAGTCTATTGTTCAAGTTCTGGTAAACAATAACAGGAGAAGCACAGATTGGAAAGGCTGTTGCTGAGAATGATTTAGGATTTTTCCGGATCTGATAAACACAGACAGAGAGGCAGGAAAAGCACAAATTGGGAATGCTTCAAGACTTTTTAAAAGTTTATCAATCAAGTTGAGAAAAAAATCTATAATATGTTTAAATCATTCTGAAAATGGGAAACTTGAATTTAGAGGAAGAAAGTATATAATATTGAAAGATAAAATTGGAACTTTCTTCGCTTGATTCAAAACTGTATTCTATCTTCCATAAAAACGAACATAAAAAATCCCTTTAAAGGCTATTTCTAGTTAATGTTTATTGTGAATTTAAAAAAAAATAGATCCCAGCTGTACATTTTGTCCAAAATTTTAGTCTTAACATATTTTCCATTGGAATGTTTTGTACAATTATTATTTTTTGAAAAAATCTCAATATATTCAACTAAAAGTATTCAAAAATAGATGATTTAAGGAATTATTTTTAGTGAGAATTCAAAAAACTTAGTATTGCATTTTTTTCGCAAATGTTTTAAAAAAATGATCTAGACTCCTCGACGTTTCCCGTGAATAGCGCGTGGGATAGGGGAAAACTTCCTCAACAATGTGAGAAATTTACAGAGATGCCAGTTGTTTTTCTTGAAATCGTTTTAAAAAGATCACCGTGTTGTCTGTTACCATTTTTTGTCATTGTTGTTTTTTTTGTCATTTTTGTGTGAATTGTCATCATAGTAATTTTTGTATTTTAAGTCACTTTTGTAATTTTGATCAGTTTCATAAAAACGACCATAGAAAATTCCTTTAACCCTCATCCGCATTAGGGTGTCATTTTGACACCATTGCAAGTTTGAAGGCTTGTAACTTTTTTCAGAAGCTTCAAAATACAAAAATTTCTTCGGGGACCCTAAATGAATTCAAAAGTTCTTCAATATTGCATCTTTACTTTTTTTATGGACGAACCCTGGAAGCCTGGACAAAAAAACTCCCTTTTCCGACTTTTGGTGTCATTTTGACACCACAAAAGTAAAATCTATTTAAGTCGTTTGAATTATTATGAACTTCATATAAAACTTATATCAATAGAAACCTTGTAATGTCAGTAAAATATGTTTAGAACATTATATACAGCTAAAGTTACAAGTTTTCTCGTTATTCAGCATGAAAGAAAAAAAATCAGAAAAAACATGCCTCACGAAAACTGCTGTAGTTCATATGTTACACGTCCAAAAAAATATTTGCCTTATGCATATGAAAGCTGAAGTTAATGTCTACATCATGGAACAAAGAAATATTTTTTTAAATTTTTTTTAATGAAATGGTCACAAAAAGTTCAAAAAAGTGGTCTAAAATACCTACTTTTCATTCGATTGCTAGTAAATACTGTTTGAGCGATGGTAGAGTTTTGAAAAAAATATGACTACAAAATGTATTAAAATTCCAACATTTTGCTGTCTTTAGATTTTTGATGCAACAAAAATTGAGTTTACTGGAATTTTTCAAAGTTCACTACTTTGCGCGATTTTTTTACAAATTGAAATTTCATCTGTTTTTGTGGTCCACCGTCAGGTTGTACCCGGATTATCAGTGCTTTTACTTTGTTTGGACCAACCAAGAGTATATTCATTGGAAAGCACGTTTAATCTCCATTCTAGTGAGGTGCTACAATTCACGCTGTGAGATTTCACAAAAATATGAAAATTATAAACATAAAATCATTCCTGAATTTCTAGAACTACAAGCACCTCGTCCAGCAAAACGTGTTTGTTTGCTCTCCGAGTAGGTACGGTGGGTGGTGATTCGGGCAGAGAGCGAAGCCGACAGACGAAATAATGATGCGTGTCGTGACAAGCAAACGTGAACTACTATCAATAGAAAAATTTCCGACCAAGAAACGTACGACACGCATCATTATTTCGTCTGTCGGCTTCGCTCTCTGCCCGAATCACCACCCACCGTACCTACTCGGAGAGCAAACAAACACGTTTTGCTGGACGAGGTGCTTGTAGTTCTAGAAATTCAGGAATGATTTTATGTTTATAATTTTCATATTTTTGTGAAATCTCACAGCGTGAATTGTAGCACCTCACTAGAATGGAGATTAAACGTGCTTTCCAATGAATATACTCTTGGTTGGTCCAAACAAAGTAAAAGCACTGATAATCCGGGTACAACCTGACGGTGGACCACAAAAACAGATGAAATTTCAATTTGTAAAAAAATCGCGCAAAGTAGTGAACTTTGAAAAATTCCAGTAAACTCAATTTTTGTTGCATCAAAAATCTAAAGACAGCAAAATGTTGGAATTTTAATACATTTTGTAGTCATATTTTTTTCAAAACTCTACCATCGCTCAAACAGTATTTACTAGCAATCGAATGAAAAGTAGGTTTTTTAGACCACTTTTTTGAACTTTTTGTGACCATTTCATTAAAAAAAATTTAAAAAAATATTTCTTGTCTTCATGATGTAGACATTAACTTCAGCTTTCATATGCATAAGACAAATATTTTTTTGGACGTGTAAAATATGAAGTACAGCAGTTTTCGTGAGGCATGTTTTTTCGGGTTTTTTTTCTTTCATGCTGAATAACGAGAAAACTAGTAACTTTAGCTATATATAATGTTCTAAACATATTTTACTGACATTACAAGGTTTCTTTTGATGTAAGTTTTGTTTTAATCGGTCCAACACGCCAAAAGTTAAAACGATTTGAGCTTGTGGTGTCAAATTGACACCACAAGTGCTGATTAGGGTAATGAAATCTAATGCGGATGAGGGTTAAAGGCTATTTCTAAAGCTTAGTTCTTTTAGAAATGGGACAGTTACGAATGCGTGTATCTCGAAAACCATTCGTTTGATCTAAATACTTTCTATGAAGGAAATGAAGGTAATCTTATGATAATTCATGGAAAAATTTAAAAAAAAAATATTAATCGTATTTTGCAAGAAAAAAATCTACTTTATTCTTGGTACCTCCCATCGGTCAGCGCACACTTTTTTAAATTCATGATATTGATCAGTTTTTCAAACTTATACTCCGTCTCATCTGAATTTTAGATTGCTACATCCTCTTCCTTCAATTTCTGCTACTTTTCGGTTCAATATTACTCTTTAAAAAGAAACTGAGGGCAATTTAGTGGATACATCTGTTTCGAAATTAACAAAACTTGATTATTTTTGAGCCACTTTAAAGCATTTTTAATGCAAATTCTGCTGGCAAAATCTGACAATAACGAAGTGAAACCAACATGAGATTAAACTGGAAGTATAACCGGTTAGTATAGATCGGAGGTTGCGAAGTGTACATACAATAATACTCTTTTTAGGCTTTAAAAAACAGCGAAAACCAAAGTTTTCGTTTTGAAAATTGTCGTTTTTTCCACAAGAGCAGAATTTTGGCAAATAATTTTATTTTATACAAAACAACTAGCAAATACATACTTTAATAAGCTCGGGACCTTGCCACGAACAGACATGGTATAGGATTCAAACGCAGAAACTTGTTTGAAATAGGGTATTTCATAAGTTTCAACGTTAATCAAAAATCATCTGTCTCATTCCCTCGGTATCGGCTGTACAGCTTACGAGCTCTGGAACTAGCAAAAAAAAAATTGATTGAGGTTCGGTTTGAATAACTCATTACTAGGCATCACTTTCAGCTTATCGGAGAATATTTTTTTTGACATTTCAGCGATCCACCCTTAGTTTTTCGCTTATTCCAAATTAAAAATGCTTTTAAGAGACGTGACTTCCCAGATGACCCTCAACCGTAGTTGGCGATCATGTGCTTCACTCCAATGCTTGATTTGAACTTTGTGGACATTTTTGACAGTGTTTGCATACTTTTTCTCCACTCACATACAGTAATTCTTTGAATAATCAACGGTTTGGTCAGTTATCAATTCGATAATGATGAATTTTGAAGGAAACTGTGCAAAATTATATTTTTCATTTTCTCTTGCATCGTAAGTATCTCAAAAACGTGTTAACTTAAAATTTTGAAAAAAATAGGTCGGATAGTACTTTTTACAGGGAGTAAATTGCTGTCAAAATTTTGAATGTCCGATTACTAGTAAACGAGCTATTAGCAAAAGAAAGTGTCCCATTTCTAAAAGAACTAAGCTTTAGTTAATGTTTATTGCGAATTAAAAAAAAAAGATCCCAGCTGTACATTTTGTCCAAAATTTTAGTCTTAACATATTTTCCATTGAAATGTTTTGTACAATTATTATTTTTTGAATAAATCTCAATATATTCAACTAAAAGTATTCAAAAATAGATGATTTAAGGAATTATTTTTAGTGAAAATTAAAAAAAACTTAGTATTGCATTTTTTTCGCATTTTTTTTTCTATTTCTGTGTGAATTGTCATCATAGTTATTTTTTTATTTTAAGTCACTTTTGTAATTTTGATCAGTTTTTATTTTTTTTTTAATATTTTCAAAATTTTTGGATCCATCCATGTGATGAAAAAATCAAATTTATGATACTCTACGAAGATTTGGTTGGCGAAAAGTAGTTCGTAGCCATTTTTGAGTTATTTTAGAAAAAAAAAAGTTTATTAAACCCTTCAGTTGCTTAAAAAAGTCTCAGAAATTAGATTTTATGGCAAACATTTGTTCACTAGCAAACACCAGATCTCGGCATTTGAAATATTTTTAAGTTTAAGTGCATCACAACTTAATTTGATTTTTTTTTCCAATTCATGTAACATTCCTTAAAGTCTGCTTCATTTAATATTGGAACACAAACAATTGCGTGTAGTTCAGTCATTTATTAACGAATTCATAATTTGTTTTTCATACAAATGTAGCAGTTTCTTTACTCTTTCATAAAAAAAAATTAAAAAAATTATTCATTGCTGTTTCGAAGAAATCCTCGTACTTTTCCCGTAATACGGCACATTAGGCGGCGCACACCCTTTTCGTCCAGCGTTTTGGCGATTTGATTCCACCAGTTCTTCATTTGAGTCATGTTCCTAACAAGTTTTCCCTTTGCCTTAAGCCTCCGCTTCGTGATTGCCCAGTATTTCTCTATCGGCCGGAGCTGGGGGCAGTTTGGGGGGTTGAGGTCCTTCGGTATTACGCTGACCCCGTTCGTTGCGTACCATTCCATAACCGTTTTGCTGTAATGGCAGCTTGCGAGGTCCGGCCAAAACATTACTGGACGGTCGTGGGCACGAATAAACGGCAGAATCCGTTTCTGTAGGCACTCTTTTTTGTAGACTTCTGATGCCATTGTCTTGTCAGTGAGAAAGACTTTGGTTTTCTGTCCACAACTGCATATCCCCTGCCAAATCATGTACTTGCGGGCGAATTTATCCGCAAACACGAACTTAAATTTTGCAGGTACATCCCCCCGAGCCGTCGCCAAATAAAATTTTTAGCCTGGGATTTGCCCAAAGTCCGCCTTCACGTAGGTCTCATCGTCCATCAGAATACATCCGTCGAACTTGGTCAGCACTTGGTCGTACAGCTTTCGAGCACGGATTCTGGCCACATTGTTCTGCTTCAGCGTCCGATTTGGCTGTTTGCTGGCTCGGAATGACCTTATTCCTTCCCGGAGACGAATTCGTCGCACCGTACTGTGAGCGGCCTGGAACTTATTGGCCAAATCGCGGTCTGAAAGATTGGGATTCCTCTTGACGGCCTTGATGACTTTCCCACGCAGTTTCCGGTCGACAGTTCCACTCCGACGCTTCGAATGCGGCTTCCGAGCCGTCGTAAATGTTTCCTTGTACTGCTTGATAACACGCCATACGGTATTTCTGGGCATTTTAAGCTGTTTAGCTAGCTTCGATGCCGACAACAATGGATTTTCAAGAAAACTGTGCACAATTTGATCTCTCCGTTCGGATTCCATGGCGGTTGTTTACAAAATGCTATCGTTTGGTGTTATGACATAAATACATGGTGAAAGGTAATGAATTTCCCGACACGTGGGTGAAAAAAGTTTCCAAATCCGTCCACTAGGAGCGCCACAATGAGCAAAAGAATTTGTTCCAATATTAAATGAAGCAGACTTTAATTTATTTTTTTTGTTTGATTTGCCGAAAAAAATAATAAATCTGGGCAAAATTCGGGCTTTTTTCAATTAAATCTGGGCAACCGAGCCGGGCCGGACTGTTCCCAAATTTCACATTAAATATCCGGGCAAACCCGGATAAAACCGGGCAATCTGGCAACCTTATTCTAGGAACAACGACCGTTGCAATTGATTTATTCGCGCCTGTCGGCTGCCGACCGGCCAATAATGAAACATGATGAAAATTTATCATCCTTCTTCTTGTTGCTGGTGGAAAATGGAGCGCGAAAAGTCGTGAGTACTGAGAAAAAAGAGGACCATCGTCGTCGTTCTACCTACTTTCCGGAAACCTAACCTGATACAGGATCCACGATGGAAGCTTATGCTGAAGGTAAGCACAGAGGCAGAGAATAATTGTGCGATACTAAATACGTGATCCAACTTGGAGGAAACGTGGCTGGAGGCAAATATTGGAAAAAAGGCTGAAATTGTATTCCTGAAAAAGTGGTGTAAACGCTTCATAGCTTATGTAATCTTCTTATGAAGAACCTGAAACGAAATTTTGTATAGCGTTTTATGAAGAAATTTATTAAGGTTTTGTAGCATTAAAAGCAATGTTTATAATTATTTTTAGAGTAAATTTTGGTGCATAAGAATAATACTGTTGTATGAAAGATATACGAGTGAACTTATTTGAATAACAACAACTCTCAATTGAGAAAAATGGGATATTGTAAAATACAAATTTTAAAAAGAGAAAAGATTAAAACAGTTGGCAAAATTTAAGGTTTCGTTGAAATAACAAAAACAAAAAAGATTTGCGTTTTTTGAACGTTTCTTTGTTCGTGTAAGGGAGATATAGAGGAAAAAAGACTGCCCCATTTATCAAAATGGATCCTGGTCTATACCCTTCAATTACTGGCAAAATTCTTTCCTGAGATATATTCAAAAATAGATTCGCAGACGTAAAGACGGTTTCCGTAGTTGGTGATAATATGTTATCTCTGTTTTGGACTATTTCAAATTATTTTTTGAAAGGACGTGGCCGGCGCCGTTATTGATCATTTTTCTAAAGGGAGAGCATCATGTTTTGTGTATCGAAAATGTACTGCATATCTCAAGCAGCATTTTTTTAAACTTTAATAATCACAAAATTTTATAGATTTCTTATATAAACTTTTGGCCTCACTGGAAATCATTTTTGAGTAATCAATATTCAAAACCTTAGCTCATTTAGCAACTTTGTTGAAGATCGTAATATGTTTCGACTTATGGTTCAAAAGAAATAATGCCTTCTATGATGATCTACGACTAATCAGCATATTTACAACTTAATTGAGCGGTTTCATCTAGCTAGGTAAGCAGTGTATCTAAAAAATAAATGCAACACTTTGTTTTGTTAATAACTTCTACATGCACGAATGAAAATTGATAAAATTTTCAGTGAAGCTACATACCAAGTGTAACGTTTACATGTGCAAATTTTGGAACTGTTCTATTGAGTGATTTTTGAGATATCGTGCAATACGGGAGGTTATTGAAAAACAAAATTGAGCAGCCTCATGAAAAATTCAGAAAAGTCCCAGTGAGAGACCAAAAAACAGATGGAGGTAAACTATTTGACTAAAGTTCATATGGTAAATCGTTTCGTTTCGAGGATCTAAAAGTGTGCCAACTCATTCTAGTTTTCACAACTCATGAAGTGAGAATGATGGGTTCCAAAAAAGTAATCAAAAATTTCGATTAGAGAGTGCCATAAAAAAATGTATTGCTAGTTTATGTAGGTGACTAATAAATATGCCTGACTTCATTTTTGCAAGAAAGAAGCTGTCCGCCGTAAAAATAAGCAAAATACGGTGGTAAAATCGTGCGCAAAATATTGAAACCGCAAGCGGGGAAATATTTTGAAAAATTACGTAAAGGACAGCAAAACGAACTTTTTAGCGGACACCTGGCAGGTTTCCAGCCAAAAATTTTGCGTTGACAAGTCTTGTCTGGATGTTGGATGTTGAACAAAGAGAAAAACTGAAAAATGTTATGTATAGCACTTGAGGTGGCTGACGATCTGTAACAGCTGCAAATCAGTCAGTCTTACATTACTATTGACACAATCATAGGCTAAATATACAAAAAAAGTTACCTCAAAATTCGACCTTTTTCCCTGAATAACACGACAATAGATCCTACAAAGTTAAAACTATATTTTGGTTGGATCTGGAATGGTGCAATTACTCAAAATGGAGAGGTGGGGTGATTAAAAGTCAAATATGATGTTTTTGTGTCGAAGGAGGACAATCTGCTAAAATTGTCATAACGTCGATCAAATTAAAAGTTTTGAGTAGTTTTGAAAGTAAAAAAAGACTTGATTTGGAAAAAGGGTGGTTTAAAGTATACATTACAGATAGCGCACATGGCGCCCAAAAATTAATGTCGATAAACTTCTTCATTGGACGCTATTCCAAAAACCCCACCCCCAGAACGTCACAAGAATTTGCACATGTGAACATTACATTACTAGGTACCTTCACTTAAAAGTTCATCAATATATTTCTTTTTTATTCGAAATTTGTTCTCAAAACAAAGTGTTGCATTTTTTCGAATACACTCCTTATAACTGAAATTCTATGAAAAATTTCAGCTCAAACGAGAGTCAAAAACTTGAAATAAAGTCTGCTTCATTTAATATTGGAACAAATTCTTTTGCTCATTGTGGCGCTCCTAGTGGACGGATTTGGAAACTTTTTTCACCCACGTGTCGGGAAATTCATTACCTTTCACCATGTATTTATGTCATAACACCAAACGATAGCATTTTGTAAACAACCGCCATGGAATCCGAACGGAGAGATCAAATTGTGCACAGTTTTCTTGAAAATCCATTGTTGTCGGCATCGAAGCTAGCTAAACAGCTTAAAATGCCCAGAAATACCGTATGGCGTGTTATCAAGCAGTACAAGGAAACATTTACGACGGCTCGGAAGCCGCATTCGAAGCGTCGGAGTGGAACTGTCGACCGGAAACTGCGTGGGAAAGTCATCAAGGCCGTCAAGAGGAATCCCAATCTTTCAGACCGCGATTTGGCCAATAAGTTCCAGGCCGCTCACAGTACGGTGCGACGAATTCGTCTCCGGGAAGGAATAAGGTCATTCCGAGCCAGCAAACAGCCAAATCGGACGCTGAAGCAGAACAATGTGGCCAGAATCCGTGCTCGAAAGCTGTACGACCAAGTGCTGACCAAGTTCGACGGATGTATTCTGATGGACGATGAGACCTACGTGAAGGCGGACTTTGGGCAAATCCCAGGCTAAAAATTTTATTTGGCGACGGCTCGGGGGGATGTACCTGCAAAATTTAAGTTCGTGTTTGCGGATAAATTCGCCCGCAAGTACATGATTTGGCAGGGGATATGCAGTTGTGGACAGAAAACCAAAGTCTTTCTCACTGACAAGACAATGGCATCAGAAGTCTACAAAAAAGAGTGCCTACAGAAACGGATTCTGCCGTTTATTCGTGCCCACGACCGTCCAGTAATGTTTTGGCCGGACCTCGCAAGCTGCCATTACAGCAAAACGGTTATGGAATGGTACGCAACGAACGGGGTCAGCGTAATACCGAAGGACCTCAACCCCCCAAACTGCCCCCAGCTCCGGCCGATAGAGAAATACTGGGCAATCACGAAGCGGAGGCTTAAGGCAAAGGGAAAACTTGTTAGGAACATGACTCAAATGAAGAACTGGTGGAATCAAATCGCCAAAACGGTGGACGAAAAGGGTGTGCGCCGCCTAATGTGCCGTATTACGGGAAAAGTACGAGAATTTCTTCGAAACAGCAATGAATAATTTTTTTAATTTTTTTTTATGAAAGAGTAAAGAAACTGCTACATTTGTATGAAAAACAAATTATGAATTCGTTAATAAATGACTGAACTACACGCAATTGTTTGTGTTCCAATATTAAATGAAGCAGAATTTAGTTGTGTTGTAAATTTTTTTAATTTATGCTTTAAAAAATGCATTTTTTTAGTATGTTTTAAAAAAATAATCATAAAAGGTTGTTATGGGAGCCTAAAATACAATTAAAAATATGTCAACAAATTTTGATGATTTTTTTTCTTGATTTTTGTTGAGTAGTTTCTGGGTTTGACAAAATTTGCACGGATATTGACCGGATTTTTGGACGACAATTTTGAAATCGAATGCCCGGATTTCGCCAAGTTTTTATATGAAATACCCGGATTTGTCTGGCCCTGATACGTGCTGAAAAAATTCTGGCAACCTTACCCTAGAATGCACTGGAGAGAAGTATAGATTTTCCGGAAAGTATAGCTGAAGCTTGAAAAATGCTTGAACTGAATTCAAAATTTTCTGCTACAAAGCTTTTTGAATCAGAATTTTTTCTCCGATATCATAAAGCAAAAAATGGAACGAAAACCAATCGCGTCATGCATTGTCGTTATTTATCATTCACTTAGAACCACTTCAAATGCCATGTCTCAAGTATTAAGTTTCGTGTAAGCCCTTGAAGAGGACACAAAAAGTATTAAATGTTTGAGGGAATCCATTTATCACCCGAACTGGTGAAATATTTTTGGAAAAGGTTGTCATCGACTGATAGGAATATGAGAAGTAAAATTAGAAGCTATTTTTATGTTTTGTCAGCCCAACTCCACTCCCATTCTCTCGGGGGACCATTAGGGGAGCTTATTTTCTCGCATCAACACAAACGCAAACCACTCATTTCCAGCAACGATTCGGTAATAAAAAGAGCCCATCAACAGTTTCTCCTTCCTCCAGTTCTTACTTCCTCCCGAAGAGTCCAAGGAGAGTCGATGGAGGAAACAAAAAAAAATCCTTAAATGTTCACCGAGATGGAAGTGCGATGATAACTTGGTCCCTCACGCTACTCATCGACTCGCTTTTCCGCTCAAAGATGATTTTTCCCGAAGCTTGAAAATTCTGCAAAAGTCGCATGACAAAAATGTAACAATGCGAGTTATTTCTTCTTTTGGTGGAGGGTTCTGACTGAAGAAGGAATTTTCGGGGGCCAAACTTTCCCGATTTTTATGTTTTATTTCTCCAGTCCGGTTGCTTATCGCTGTTTCGAGTGGAGCTATTCAAGCTTTTTGGAAGAAAAGAAAAAACAAATGAATAACATGATGGGACAATGATGTTTCCGGTCAACTGTTGAATGTCTTTTGTTTTTTTTTTACTTACTTTTGGGAAGCTGGAATTTCTTTTTTATTGTTTTCAACGATTTTGATTTGATATCGGACTTAAGTTACGTTTTAAGTTGTTCATAAAGAATTTCAGATTCCCGTTCATTTTTTATAAATGCAAAAAATAAATTTACCAAATAAGAAATCATTAGATTTTTTAAACTTTAGCTAGAATGCTACAAATTTACTCAAAGTTTGGGTTTTTTAAAATACAACAAAATATCGGTTAAGCGAATGTGCCTTCAATATATACAGGCTGAATAAGAGTTTCCAACGGTTATTACTATTGGATTCCGTGATTCAGAGTAGCTAGTGAACCGAGAAAACCGAAAAATCCGAGAAAAAACGGGATTTGAAAATAGCTCCGAGAAATGACCGAGAATTTCTAATCAAAACCGGAAAAATATCGAAGAAATTTTCATTCTTTACCAAGAGTAAACTATTATTCCAAAGCTTTGATTGGCCGTTATTCGTTCTGCTTTGATGAACACACCCAGCAAAAATTTAAGAAGGTATATCGCATGAACAACAGAATTAATCAAACAAATATACCAGATGAATAGATTGTATTAAACTTACCAAAATAGCATATAGCTATAAAAGTGGAGGCGATATATCTACAATGACAAGATTTTAACGATTCGATTTCCCCACAAAAAGCAAAATTTACGATTTGAAGTAATTTGAATAAAACGAAAAAAAAAATTCCCCGACCGAGATTTGAACTCCAGCCTCCGAGTTGTCTGTCTGGTATCTTACCACGATGCCAACTTATCGGCTGAAATGATTCGCGCTATAGCTCTATGTGTGAAATTTTCTGTTCACGAACCGGTTAAAGAAAGAAAGAAGGAAGGATCGCCCATTTATCGTAAATCAGTTCACTCAAATCGTAAATGTCGAATTAGCGTATTCTCAACTATTTGGAGACATATTTACGAATTGACTAAACTGCTATCCGATTCAACTTTTTTTAGGCAAAGCTTGTCGTAAATGAATGATAGAAAATCACTCAATACCAACATGTTTACGATGGTAATTGAAAACGTCTCAATATTCGATTTGGATTATCATTTCTATTACGATTTCATGTTAGCTGGGCAAGAGAAGCTGGAGTGAATGTTTTTGCAAGATTTCGTGTCCTAATGTGCGTTATTCTTACAAATTTCAGAAATTAAAAGCCTTAAGAGTTCGAATTGATGAATCGCACTTCCAAATAACAAAATCGTACCCTGGATCTAAAACTCTAATCGAAAATTCTTATTCAGATTCAGTATTCATATTGGTAATTTGAATAAGAAATTTAAACTTAGCATGATATTTCAGATTCAAACTCTGAATACAGATTTAACACTCAGATTCAAAATTCAAATCAAGGATCGGATGAAGAATTCAGAGGTCGGACTTGAAATGCAGGTATAGAATTTTGTATTTAGTAAAAGTTCAAGATTCAGATTTCAAAAACTAAAATGAAAAAGTTTTAATTGAAATTGTGATTATAAATTCGGACAGATATTATTATAAAACTGGATTCGAAATATGAAAAAATAAGCATAATATAGGAATCATAATCCATAATGCAGTAGATAATCAATCAAAATGTAAATTTCCCGCTGTTGTTCTTGATATTCATCAACGATCTCCCTCTGTTGAATCTGCACGGCAAAGTTCGGCTCTTTGCCGACGACACATTGATATCGTACAGCAATTCCAATCCTCTCCAGATAGTGGAATGGATTGGAAACGATCTGGAAATCCTTCAGCATTACTTCGACTGTAATCTTCTCTCGTTAAACTTGTTGAAAACTTCGTACATTCTGTTCAATTCTGGTCGTCGCTCCATACCTCAGCTGCCAATAATCCGTATAGGCAACACTCTAATTGAACGAGTGAACGAGTTTAAATATCTAGGACTACATTTCGATGATACCTTAAGCTGGGCAGCCCATATAGAGCATCTTAAACGAACACTCGCTCCGGTCGTTGGTGCCATATGGAAAATTTCTGCGTTCATTCCAACCCACTGGCTGAAAAATGTATATTTTGCGCTGTTTCACTCGAGACTACAATATCTGGTGTCACTATGGGGTAAAGCCTGTAAAAGCCGCCTAAGGGAGTTACAGGCCATGCAGAATAGAGCGCTAAAGGCTGTCTTTAGATTGCCGTATTTGTACCCTTCCGAACTGTTGTATAGTATGGACGATTCAGTACTTCCCATACGAGGTGCCCAGGAATTTCAAACTCTGGTATATACCCACAAACTCCTAACAAGCAGGGATTCCCATCACAACATGCACTTCGAAAGAATATCGTCTCACCGCTCGTCCAGAAATGCAAATCACCTTCGTCTGCTCAGGGTTAGAACAGAATTTGGAAAGAAGAAACCCAGTTACTTCGCAAGTAAACTATACAACAATCTACCAGACACATTAAAGCAATGCCCAACGTCCTCCCGTTTCAAATCACAACTGCTGTCGATCTGCAAGCAAAACATCCATCGTTTCCTCCGCTAGTATCTTCTTGCCACATAGCTAAAAAAATTGTTATTCTTTTTATTCTCGCCCCTCCACCCAGACCACCGCCGCCCACAAGCCACTCCATCCAGCCGCCACCGCCAATCATCAAAACACCTCATCACCCTCCACCGCCACCACCACAACGCTGCAAACTAATGAATATACCACAACTCTATATTAAAAAATTGTGAAATAGCCTACGAGTAGTCCCTACCATTCCTTCAAAGAGCGATAATTTGCTCACTGGAATGGTTTTACATTTTGTGAAAAAAAAAAATTGTATTGAAATGAATTGTTAAACTGTTTTGATAGGGTTTTGTGCCTGTTGGAGAAGAGGCTTGGAATAAGCTTAACTCCACTGGGCTTTCCCTATCCGAGGAAAAAATAAATAAAAAAAAAAAAAAAAAAAAAAAAAAAAAAAAAAAAAAAAAAAAAAAAAAAAAAAAAAAAAAAAAAAAAAAATGAAATTTAGTATCGACATTTATGGATCAGAACTTAAAAAAATACAAATTTGTGCTCAGAACTAAAATTCAAAGTCTCAGTTTGAAGGTTGGAATCAAGTCGAGTTGACATCCAAACGAGTTGGAAAATTTAGACTTTTTTCTTATGATTTAAAAAAAAAATCATGTTATTTTGTGAAAAGGATGAAATTTCCTTAAACGATTAACATGTAAACAGCAAGCCTAAAATCGGACGCTTCGGTTCGATTCGTGACTTTGAAAATGAAATTCAATATTCAATCAGAAATCTAGCCAAATAATACTTTCAACATATCTAAACTCTTAATCTGAAATTTGAATTCTGAACCACGAATTTGAATTACAAATGTGAATCTTAATCTGAAATGCAATTAAAATCTGGAATCTTTGAATCATAATTTCAAATCTGAGATCTGAATCTGAAAGCTAATTCAAAATTTAAATCTGAGATTTCAAATCCAGATAAAATCCTGAAATCTGAAATTAGTAACATGGATTTATAAAAAAATTTAATTGTGATCTCTAAATTAAGAATTCAATCTGAATCTAAATATTCGAATCTTAAATATTAAATCTATAATCTGAAATCTCAATGTATAATAGTAAATTTAAATTCAAATCTTAATTTTGAGTGTTTGTTTGAAATTGCAATATTAGTTTTTCGTCTCAGATTCAGATTTTCGAATCAGATCTTAGATTTCGATTCAAGAGTCTTATTCTAATAAGACTTTTGAATCTAAGATCTAAGATCTGAATTGACAATAAGAATCCGAGTCGAAAAACTGATTCTGCAATTTCAAACTAACGCTCAACATGGGGATCTGGAATTTGAATTTAAAATTTGAATCTGAAATCTGTATCAAAATTCCAAAATCTGAAATATGATATATATCTGAATTCCGGACCTGAAATTTGAATCTGAAATCGAAATCTGAATGTGAAATCTGCATCTGACATTGTTTGCAGAATCTGACATCTTAATTTAAACTCAAAAACTGGTTTTTTGAATCTTAAATCTAAAATTTGAATCTGAATCTAAAATCTAAAACATGTTATCTGAAATCCGAAATTCGAATATGAAATCTAATTCTGGATCAGAAGTCTAAATCTAAAACCGGAATCTGAAATCTGAATAATGAAATTGAATCTGAAAGCTAAATTTAGAATTCGAATCGGAGATGTTAATTTGTAATTTGAAATTTGAATAGAGAAATTGATATCTGAAATTTGAAATCTAAATCTGAATATAAATTTAAATCTGGAATCTGAATCTAAAATTTGAAAACTGAAATCTGAATCTTAACTCTTAAAAATGTGTCTGAAATCTGAATCTTGAATCTGAAAAATGTATCTGAAATCTGAATCTGAAATAAGAAACTGAAATCTGAATCTGAAATTTGAATTTGAAACAGAAAATCTTGAATGTTAATTCCGAATTCGAAATCTGAAATCTAGAATCTGAGTTTGAAACCCTACTCTGAATCTGAAATCTGAAATCTAAATCTGAAATTGGAAATTGAAATGTAAATCTGAAATCCGAATCTAAAACCTGAATCTGAAATCTGAATCTGAAATCTGAATCAATCTAAATCTGAAATCTGAAATCTGAATTTGAAATCTGAATCTGAAATCTGAATCTGAAATCTGATTCTGAAATCTGATTCTGAATCTCAAATCTGAATCTGAAATCTGAATTTGAAATCTGAATCTGAAATCTGAATCTGGAATCTGAATCTGAAATCTTAATCTGAAATGCAATTCGAATCTGGAATCTGTATCTGTAATTTGAATCATAATTTAAAATCTGAGATCTGAATCTGAAAGCTAATTCAAATTTTGAAATTAGTAACGTGGATTTAAAAAAATCTTGATTCTTGATCTTGATGGATCCTCAATATTGATTGAATCCGTAATCTCAAATCTCAATCTTAAATAGTAATCTAGAATAAGAATCTCGAATCCAAAATCTGAAATCTGAATCGAAAATCAGAATCTAAGTCGAAAAACTGATTCTGCAATTTCAAGCTAAAGCTCTGAATTTGAATTTGAAAATTGAATCTGAAATCTGTATCAAAATTCCAATATCTGAATTCTTGACTTTAAATTTGAATCTGAAATCGAAATCTGATTCCGAATCTGACTCTGTTTGCGGACTCTGAATTTTAATTAAGAAATTGCAATCTGAAATTTGAAATCTAAACCTGAAATTTGAACCTGAAATCTGAATCTAAAATCTAAAATCTGAATCTGAAATCTGAATCTGAAATCTAAATGTTAAATCTGAATCTGTAATCTGAAATCTGAAATCCAAAAATGAAATTCGAATTTGAAATCAGATTCTGAATCAGAAATTTAAATCTAAAACCGGAATCTGAAAGCAAAATTTGGAATCTGAAACCGGAGATGTTTATCTGTAATCTGAATTTGAATTAAGAAATTGAAATCTGAAATTTGAAATCTTTATCTGAAATCTGAACCTGAAATCTGAATCTAAAATCCAAACCTAAAATCTGATTCTGAAATTTAAATCTGGAATCTGAAACCGGATCAGAAATCTGAATCTGAAATCTAAAATTTGAATTTGGAATAAAAGATCTGAATCTACAATCTGAAATGTTAATTCTGAAGTTGAAACCTGAAATTTGAAATACGAATCTGAAACTGAAAATAGAAATCTAAATATAGAGTCTCAATCTGAATCTTAAATCGAAAATCTGAATGTGAATCTGAATTTTAAAACGTAAATCTGGAATAAGATTTTCGATGGAAAATCCGAAACTTAATAAATTTTAAGTATGAAATCTTATTTCTAAATCTAAATCTGAATCTGAATCCGAAATTCATATTGGAATCTTAGCCCTCATCCGTCCCAGAAATTTGTCAATTTGACATTCCTGTCTAAAAACAATATATCTCTCTTGTTTCTCAATCGGTTTTCACAAAATTTATAGTTTTGGAAAGCTCGTAATGTAACTCAAATATGTTTCCCAGACAATATTTAGCTACAACACATCAGTTTTCCGTTATTCAAAGTCTATGAAAAAAATCCGAAAAACAAGGATCGAATAAAACTGTAGATCAGCTACGGAATGTTCAAAAAAAATTTCACTTAGTTAACAAGAAAGCTCAACTTAGAAGCTATTCGTTGCAGATACGGATATATTTTTTGTAATTTTTTAAGATCATGACCACCAAAAATGTAAAAAGTGTTGCATACTTTTAAATCAACGATCTGGCCAAATTGATTAAGTCACACCAGATAAATTTTGAAAAGAAGATTGGAAAAAGGACGTAATTTGGCACATTTTCGCATTTTCAGATTGTCAAAATACGGAACACAGAATTTTTGACGGATTTTCATAGTTGTTTTTCAAACTTTTTGTCCGTTTGCAATTTCTCAGATTTTCTTGCACTTAAATTCAACTTTACACTGGATTTTGAGTATATGAATTCATGATTTCTGCAATAAATTTATATTCACCAGAAAGCCAATTTCTTACCGATTCTAGTGGACCCGAATGCACCCGAATAAGTTACAAGCCGCCAAACTTCCAAAAGTGTCATATTGACACTCAAGAACGAATTAAGGTTAAAGTCGTTTCTTATATCTGAAATCGGATGTTTGAATTATCGAATCTGGAATCTTAAATATACAATCCTTATCTTCAATTTGAAAAATATTTCGAATTGGAATAATTTTTTTTAAATTTTACATTCTATATTTAGTTTATCGATGCCAAATTCTGTTGTCATTCGTGAATATCCCTGAGAAGTTGATTATAAAAATTCAGGCCTTTGTCATCGTTAGCATTTCTTTCCAGTAGTATTTTTTTTTCACAAAACATGAATCAACATATTAGGAGAAGCATTCCTCACAACATTACCCCCTTGACGAAAAGTCCCGTGTTCTACAGTGATGAAACGTGTTTTGAAATTACAGAAAGGTTGAAACCCCCAACTTGTGCGAGGGAACCAAAAAGTATGTGAGAAGTTGAAAAAAAAATCTTCTCATAATAAGTACATATTACACATTTGGGATGACTACGGTAGAGAGCTTTGTTTTCGGTGGAAAGCCACTGGTGAATAATACTTCTAACGGTTGTTGTTGTTTCGAATGAAGGAAAGAAAAATTTGTCGAAACAAGGGTTTTGAGGCGGCCTCAGCCGTGAGACTTTTGAAGTTCGAGGGGAAAAGATTCACTTGAGATTTTGCTTGCTTCTACGATTAGGTTTTATGTTGTTCTCCATTCTGGCGCGTTGTCTTGTTATACTTGTTGAAAGAAACTTTTGGCTCGTGAGCGAGCGTGTAATCACTGACTTTTTTTAGAACAGTTTTCTGAAAAAAAGTTTTTGTGGAAACATTGAAAAGATCATCGGAATATCCCGCGGGTGAGTTTTGAATGTACATGTAAACTCGAAGATTTGAATACTTTAGAGAAGCTTCGAAATTCCATCATATTTATGTTCATAATTTTCCTTATATATCTTTATTGATCTGATTAGATCTGAAATCAGATTCTTAACGAATATTAGATGTAAAAAAAGTTGTTTACAAAATCTAGACATTCATTATGTATATCATACCCTAAGGAGGCGAGTTGTGCCCACTATTTTTTATTGTTTATGCTACTTATCGAAAAAGAAAACAGTTTTGAACCTCAACGTCTCTTGATTCTTTTTTTTTCAAATTTTTCAATGTATGCCAAATGTAAGCCAAATTGTAACAAATTAAAAGATTGTTATCTTACGTTGCAAGAATAAACAAAATAATAATAATAAATGATTTCTAAGAAGCTTCTGAATTACAATCTTAAATAACATTTTCTACAACTTCTCAGCAAAATTTAAAGAGCTACCACCAGTTGCGCTAAAGAAATTGCCTCCACACAGCATTCGCTTTCAATCAGTGGAAAACCGAGAGGCCCCAAGCTATCGTTTTTACCAGCAGCAGCAGCAGCAGGAATGCCACCCACCTAATTTCCGAGCAACGAGCAAATGAGTCATGATGCCGACATTTTTAATTGAATTTAGGGTTTCACACCATTGCTGTCCCATTATCGGTTGCTTTTCGGGCTTCTCGGGGAGTCCTTTTCATCATCATCATCATCATCATCATCTTCAACAAAATATCCAAACGGTGGCGGGCGGCTGGCGGTAGGCTCGCCGTCACCATTTTGGGAGCAAAACGTCAACAACGTTCGAAGATACATGGTAGGAGAAAAGCCGCTGAAGATTTGTCCTCCTAAAGAGCTTGTTTGAGGGGCAGGACAAATAGTTAAAAAAAACATTAGAAAAAGGAAAAAATTTCGAACGTAAAAAAAAAATTTTATGATTTCTTTTAAGCGTTAATCGTTATGTGTGTTAAGTCCCTTGAAAAATTAGTGACTTTTTTCCTCGCTCTGCATCCAACAATGTGTTTGATGTCTGTTTGAGGTTTTGTCTTTCCCCGGAAAATTGGGATGTGACAAAACGTACAGCTTCCGGGCAGTGGCTGAATTCGGTTGTTTGTTTGGACCATGGAATGAAAAATAGATTGCAAAAAAAATGAGCGGTTTCAATTAATTACCATTCGTTTGATGTTATGGTTCGATAATTCCGACGAATTTATGTTTTATTTTACTGAAGTGGTTTAAATATTGGATTGTTTTTCAAGATCTTTGGAAATTTCATTTATTAACAGTTTATTTTCTCTCTCTTTTACAGGCTACGGTATGTCTGCTTATTTGGTTTACGCTCACAAATCAAGATGAGAAATCGGTAAAGTATAAATAACAAACATAATAAAAAAGAGGAAACTGAGTTAAAGGTAAAATTACGGTTTTTACGTTAATTTTTTTTTCTTTAAAAAGTAAAGAACTTGATCGGTTTTTAAGAATTTTTAATCCTCCTTTACCTAGTCATGTGGTATAGCAGAAAAATAAACTTATTTATATCTCATCAGATAGCCTTAAGTGTATATAGGCTGATTGGCTTGAAATTAGGCTTGATTGGCCTGAAATTGGCCTGAAAATTGTGTAAAATTTCAACTCAATCGAATTTTATTTGAAAGAGTCCAAAACGCTCAAAATTTAGATTTTTTTTTTCTACCTCATCCACCAGAAGAAAACAGGAAAACCGAAATTTGGATTTCAAATTACCTTGAAATGCATAAAACGTCGAGATCTGGTATTATTTCAAAAACCGATTTTGGCGAAAAACAACACTTTTGGAATTTGTAATGGAATGGTTTCAATAGAAACTTTCAGTGCTATGATGAGGCACCCCTTAATCAAGTCCGATTTAACTGGAATCACTTTGAAATTTTACACAGGTCTTTTTCTTACAAGTAAATTTTAAAATCTTAATCTCAACATGTATCCTTTCGTTTTGATATTGCCATTTCGTACCAAAATAAAAGCAGAAACAATCTGAGTATAGATAGTAGAACCCAAATTACACAATTAAACACTATGCAGAATTATTCCTTATACAGAAGCTGTCTTCAGAATACAAGGTTTCAAATCAAACAAAGTTCAATGATGCAAGAGATATGTGCTTTGAAAATATTCATTTTGAATTTTGTATGATTCAAATACTCTGAATTTCTCAGAAAAATACACTTAGGGGAGATGAGGGCATAACGAGCACCCGAGGCATAATGAGAAGTCCATTTTTCTACATAAGTACGTATTTTCTTAAACAAATTTTCATGAGGACTTGTTTCGTACTACCTATAGTATTAATTTTTCACCAAAAAAGAAATATCCTTTTCATATTTACAGAAATATTAAATAATAACCAGCAAGGTTCTCAAGTGACGAAAATATTATAATTTTTGAGCACCACCAAATAAGCTTTTATGACCTTTAAATCATCTTGATCTGAAATGTACGCACTGCAACATGATCTACACATTGTTTTTCAATTTTCAGCATCATAAAATTTTTGATTTTTCACTTTAATCAATTGTAAAACGCGTTTTTACTTTAATTTGTTCACTAGAGGCGAACAGAGCACTTTCAATGAAGGCATATTGAGCATTTTCTGCCGGAAAATCTAGCAGCGAATTCGACTCGATGAAGTCAATTGAGTAATAGAGCTACAGCTTGACTTGATTCGTCTGTCGATTTGGCCTAATGGTAAGGTGTCGGAGAGGTAATCAGTAGACTCGAGTTCGATTCCTGTTCGAGAGGATTTTTTTTTGCACATACCATTCATGATTGATTTTTTTTATTGTTACATTATACGGCTAATAGCATCAAAGTATCATCCGTCAAACAAAATACCAGAAACATAAGGTATGAGCATGTGTTCATTCTTTTAATTCTACAAACAGACCTAGATTATTTTGTTATTGGTTTGTTTGATGAATCTACGCCTCACCGTTTAGTGCAATATGATCATGAATGATAAATGAAAAAAAAAATCACCTCGACCGGGAATCGAACTCGAGCCTACTGATTACCTCTCCGACATCTAACCAATAGGCCAAATCGTCAGACGATACAAGTTAAGCTGTAGCTCTATTACTCAGTTGACTTCATCGAGTCGAATTTGCTGCTAGAATTTCCGGCAGAAAACGCTCATTATGCCTTCATTAATGGTGCTCATACTGCCTCGGGGGGTTTCTCATTATGCCTCTACAGTGACTGGTTTACAGCTTTCGGCAAAAATTTTTAAAATGCATTTTTAAATGTTTTAATCTACTTTTTCAAGTTTCATCCAATTAGGCAATAGACTATTTGAGTGTCTGAACACGAAACAATGATGTAATTCACATATTACAGCTGTTCTCTATGGTTAAATAAGCGTTTTCCTTAAGGTGGCCATTATGCCCCCATCTCCCCTATGGATGCCATAAAATTCTCTTATAAAGTGGTGCCACATTGAAAAATGCTAAAATTCATAACCTTACCTAATGATGAAAATTATTCTTCAAGATAAAAACTTGTTTTTTTTAAAGATTGTCTTATCTTAAAAAAATAATCAGAAATTCCATAAGACAGTCCTTGGAACATACATATAGCAAGCAGGAGATTTTACATTTGAAAAAGATTTTGATAAGTCAATTTTGTTTGTTGTATTTGTGATATTTTTTTTGAATTTCCTAATGGTCGACAACGATAGAGTGCTCGATAATTGTGACAGGTCGTAAAATTTGAAGGAATGTGTTTTTCGATCTCCACCTTGTATGCATCTTTTCATGTCCGGTTTCGCTCTTTTGGCCTTTCTATTTTTGACAGCTTCTACTAAAGGAAATAAATTAAATCGTACATCAATTTCTGCTTGTCAATGTTAACAAACAAAAATATAATCTTATATATAAAAATGTAAGCGTTTTCTGTGCAACACCATCACGTATAAACGGATGGTCGGAATGAAGTGAAATTTGGTATCCGAGGGCTTTTCGGGCCAGAGATGCACTATGGGGTTTGAGGCGGCAAAAAGTCAAAAACTGAACTTTATCGGATCGCTTTTTTACTTTTACTAGTTAATAATTTAATATTTAACTAAGATACTCCCAGTTTTTCAACTCATTATCTTGAATACTGAACGCACCACAGACATCAGACTTTGAAAAATTGAAAAATATCTATGATGAAGAAAAAAATTTAAATAACATATATTTCTATGGAAAACCCTTTTTTCATAAATTTAAAGTACACCATATAAAAGCTTATATTAAAAGCTATCATTTGAACCATTCAAAATTTTTACACACTTGAATTATCTTTGATAAAAATGAGTAAATAATTATTTATTTCAAAAGTCAAAAATTTTAAAGCCTTGCCAAAAAAATTCCCCGCATTTCCCCATACTCTTTGCTATCAAAATCTAGTTTAAAGTCCTAAAAATACAATGAAAGAGATTTCAGGCAGCTTAAAGCACCGTTTTTTTAGTTCTAGTCAAATAAAGCTGAACATATCATGCAAATGGGTAATTTCAAAAGAAATAAAAAGTAGGGTCCAAAATAACACCAAGCATCGTACTTTAAAAGTTATTTATACAAAATTTTTGTTAGAATTTATTTTAAGTTAGTTTTAATAGTAATTTTCATACAAAATTTTCAAAAATAGCAAAATAGTCCAAAACATCTAATCATACTTTTTGCCGCCTCATTGTATGGAACTGCTCCATGGTAAGATGGTTTGTTGAATAGTTTCGAGAATCTTACTTTTTATGGAAAAGGGTCCCCATACAAAATCTACTTTAAATGGGACACAAACCGTACAATTTAAGTTTGTTACGATTTTCATAAAAACCGATTGGCGAGCGCGATGAAGTTGAGGACGTGTAGATGAAATAAAACATTTATTACGATTTATTTATTTAAAGGGAAAACGAACGGGTCAGCTAGTTGAGGTATAAATTTGAAGTCAAACTTTTTCATTTGAAAGATGAAAATCTCAATTAAATATGTGCGTGAGTAGGTCAGATTTTTAAAATAAAAGCCTCGAACATCAAATTCTTATATCGACTGAATAACATAAATCAGATAACAATCGTTTTCGAAATCGAGAAGATTAAGCTTAAGAAGGTTTCATTCTAAAAGCCTGAATGTTCGGTTCCTAGTATCTAATACTATGTACACCCATAGAAGAGGTTGCAAAAATCCAATGCCTTTTTAGCAAATCTCTGTGCCGATAATGCTCTGAAATGTGCACTGTGCCGAAGACGGTATGTTTGAAAAACCGTAACTGGCATAAGGACTCGGCTCCCAACCAAAATGATGACCACTACATTCAAGCGAAACAAGAAAAACATTTTATGGGATTTCCTTCCTATTGGATAATTCATCCCAGAAACAAGAAAATAAAAATTAAAACCACAGCGCTGTAGTGAGAATCGAACTCACATCACCAATTGTATCGTCTTGCCAGTCCGACATTCTAACCAGTGTACTATTCGAGCTTCATGCAGGTTGAGGTATATTTGTCATAGGCTTTCTGTTACCGATCAATCACAAAAAACGTACAACGGCGGCTTCCCGGCGTTTGGCCTCCTTTCAATGCATTCCTTTGCCTTAAGATGGAAACGGGAAAGGGAACGGGAGTGAAGGAACGGGAAACCCATTGAATGAGAACTGTGCTTTGCTTACTGCCTGCTATTACATACACACGCTACATATACACAGCTGCTAAAGCCGGGCAGCTTGGCCGGTGTTGTTTGCCTGTGAATTGAAGGAATGTTTTTGTTGTTGCTTTTGATACATACACAATTACCGGAAGACTATGAAGGAACTTCATAATGAAATGCATGTTCACTGTGTCAGTGTAAAATTCTGTCCGTCATTGTCATCATATGGTGAGCGGCTTGGAATGTCCGGAAACTTCCGGATGTTGTTTACTTCCCGTGGGAAGTAACATCCGGAAGTTTTCTTTGACCGGGAATGTCAAAACTTTCCACCGCTCTGTAATTGCAATGCAATGTACCGGAACAGCAACATCCGGGTACAACAAATTTTATTCATCCTTTAATTCCCTGAAAATCAGCTACCCTCGAAAAAAAAGGATAAATCCGAGTTTTGCTGCCGAACTTAGTATTGAGTATGCCTATCAGAACTTAGTTTTGCTATTGCCCAGTCGAACTCAAAGTTGAGGGAAGCCATCGAACTGCTGTTTTGAACCAAAACTACTTAATTTTGAGTTTAAAAAAAAGAGCGTGCACGCACAGCTTAGCCGTGTTTGCCGGTTGATTGAATTAGAAGGATGTTTTTGTTGTTGCTTTTGCTACATTCACACGCACAGTGCTCGGTTCGCTGGCTGCCTGGTGTTGGCCGGTATTTATTTCCATCCTTCTTCGGCTTGTGATGCGATGGGGAGGGACGCGAAAACGTTTTTATTTTGTTTCATTCAGACATACGCAATTCGGTTGCGCTGGGAGGTTAATGCCGGTGGGCGCAAATCGAATCAGTGCCGGTCGCGTTATCTTCTTGTACCAATGATGCTATGAAATTGACTACACGCCATTGGCACAGAGGCTGAATTTTGGGTGTATATACCTTCAAGATCCCGATTTAAAAATCTGGAATATTTTTTTTTATTGATTCTGAACATAGAAGTTCAGTTACTTAGATATAGGATCGGCACCTTTTGAATATGAAAAGCCGAAAATTGCAATTAACAATTTTACGAGGCTAACCAAATGTGGCCTGATAATTTGACATTGACAATTATTCACTTGCATAAGTGGTAAATTTTGTCCTTTTATGAATAAGAAGAAAACTATCAACGGTTGTAGATAATACATACTCTACTCCCATTATTTTTTAATCTTAGAAATAGTTAAAACTAATACTTTATATTGGTAAAGAATGATTTCGAACAAAAAGTTTAAACAAATCTTCTACAGTGATGTCACTGGTTTCACTGGTTTCATGAGGTTTTCCATTCAATTCTCTGAAACTGTGTGTAAATTCATCAACTTTAAATTGGCACTTCTACATATGTGTGAATGCTCCTGCAGACTCCTTTGGCTTAATTTTCAATCATTGATACTGTCGAGACTCGAGAATAAACGAGAACACAATATCTAAATTGATGTCATAAAAACTTATTTCTTTGTATTATTTCGTACCAAATATATGTAGTGCGTACCAGCCAATTGAACCTTAAAAAAAGCTCATAAAAATGGTGGAAGTTAGAGTTATTCTTCATCATCTATAGAAGACAAACTTCAAATATGTACTTGTGTAACTTAGTATTACGCTTACATTGGTTTACATTCAAGGTGCTAGGTGAGTCCTTTTCGAAATTCAATTTAAAGAGCAATATAATAATAACACTATCAATACTGATGTTATGAAATCGCTTGGTACATCTTTGTATCTGAAAATATTCACATTTTCGTAGATGATGGAAAGAATTAGAGAAAAATGAGCAAAGAACGAAGGAACATAAGCCGTAAATATAATGAATTTTTCGAAAAAGATACAACGGCTCACCGGCAGGACTCGAACCTGCAATCTCCGCTTATATTTACGGCTTATGTTCCTTCGTTCTTTGATAGCTCATTTTTCTCTAATTCTTTCCATCATCTACGAAAATGTGAATAACACTATCTTAAACGCTCAATAAATAAAAAAAATTGAAAAAATCACAACAAATTGAAAAAAATGAGAAATAATGGAAAAAATAGCTTAACAAAATAAGATAGTAAAGGAATAAATACAAAATACAAAAAAATTAAAATTCAAAGTTTCAATAAACAATTATGTTCCTTATTCTTAGATAGAAAAAACTTGAATAACAATTTTAGGCAACACCGATCTCAATGTTTCAGGAACATCATAAAATGAGCATAAAATAACAATCAAAATAAAATTTTGTACAAAATAGAATTCAAACTTAATTCTGAAAATTCAGTGTAAAGAAATGGAATACAGAGAGTTAAAATCAAAATTTTCTTAATCAGAAAAAAGTTAGAGTTAGAAAAAAAATCAGATGTACCATCCGCAATTATAAAGACATTCAGTGTCGTTAACTAACATCAGAATTAAAAATTTATTCCAGATCATGTATCGATAAGATTGCATTTAAATTTTATTTTGTTTATTTTCTAATGAGGGATTGATGTAAAATCTCTAATTGGTGTCATTGGTAGTCTCTTAAATTGGTAAAGATTTAGTCATGAATTCGTAATTCTTGATTTGAGAAACAAATTTTAATTATTTTTCACTTGAGAAAACATATCCAAGCATATAAAGCGTGATACGGTCAAAATTTGGTCAATAACAACTTAACGTATTTCTTTCAATTTTGCATTTAAAAAACCTGAACACCCCTCATTTTGAAGGTGTGTGTGTGTGTGTAGAATGTTGCTCCTATTTTGATTTTGGAATTCACTCTTCAGTTGTGAAAATGCCGTCCAAGGAAGAAGAGCAGCGTATCAAAGTTTTGCTCGCGCATCGTGAAAATCCGAGCTACTCGCACGCAAAGCTGACAAAATCGCTAAAAGTTGCCAAATCAACCGTTACAAATGTGATTAAAGTGTTTGGGGAACGTTTGTCGACAGCCAGGAAGTCTGGATAGGGGGGAAATCGAAAACCGGAAGCCGCTGAGACGACAAAGAGAGTTGCCGGTAGTTTCAAGCGAAACCCTAACCTCTCTCTCCGAGATGCCGCAAATAAGCTGGGTGTATCGCCTACAACCGTGCATCGAGCCAAAAAAACGAGCCGGACTATCGACTTACAAGAAGGTAGTGACTCCAAATCGCGATGATAAACAAAATACGACGGCCAAAGCGCGATCCCAAAGGCTGTACACGACGATGCTGACGAAGTTTGACTGCGTGGTAATGGACGACGAAACCTACGTCAAAGCCGACTACAAGCAGCTTCTTGGACAGGAGTTTTATACGGCAAAAGGAAGGGGAAAGATAGCAGATATTTTCAAGCACATGAAACTGTCAAAGTTCGCGTAAAAATATCTGGTTTGGCAAGCCATATGTACCTGTGGCTTGAAAAGCAGCTTTTTCATAGCATTCGGGACTGTCAACCAAGAAATTTACGTGAAAGAGTGTTTGAATAAACGTCTGCTGCCTTTCCTGATGAAACACGATTGTTTCGTACTGTTTTGGCCGGATTTGGCATCTTGCCATTAGGGTAAAAAGGCCTTGGAGTGGTACGCCGCCAACAACGTGCAGGTGGTTCAAGACAAGAACCCTCCCAACACGCCAGAGCTCCTCCCAATTGAGAAATACTGGGCTATTGTCAAGCGGAACCTAAAGAAGACCAAAAAAACTGCTAAGGACGAGCAGCAGTTCAAAGCAAACTGGCTTTCTGCGGCGAAGAAGGTGGCTTTACAAAATCTGATGGCAGGGGTTAAGCGTAAGGCCCGGCAATTCGGATTTGGAAAAGCGGAAGCCTGAATATTTTTACGTGCAAAAACTATTCTTAGATATTTTAGTACATTAGAATTGGATGTTAGAGAATTATGGGAAAAACTAACATCATTTTTATGCTATAGATTTAATTTGTATATTTTATATATTCAAGTAAAAATTCATAGACTATGACGATAAAAATCTAACTAGATATCTCTATTTTGTAGTGCGAAACTATTTGAAAAATTGTCTCTTAATTAAGCTTGCCGAATTGTCGGGTTTTACTCGGATTTAAAACAAAATTTGGTAAAAGTTCGATTCGGCCCCGTTGCCCGGATTTCCGGATGTTGCCCGGATTCATTCATTTCATTTGCCAAATCAAACAAAAATTACTAATCGTGTTGAAAATTGTGTGATATAAAATAAAACAGAGTACAATTTGTATCGGAAACTGATAATTACATTTATTCTCGTCAAGTCATATAAAAAGGTCAGGTTACAATAGTGATTGATATATGCTTGGATTATACATCTGTTACATATATTGGTAACACTTCCCTAATGATTTCCAATCTGTTCAACTGGCACCAATTCCAGTGAACACTTAGAATTCACTCTTCGTCGATTCTAGAACAATTGCGAATTCACGTTCTCTCTCACTTCCAAGCAATTCTCTGTTATTCGTTATTTACATTTGCCTCGCGGTTCGTCAGTCCGGATCAATCGCCGCGGAGTAAACATCATCCACATTTGGTCGTCGCGAGTGAGTTTCAACAAAAACAATTTGTATCTATACATCCTAAGTGAAATTTTTTAAGCAAGTTTTAGTTATAAAAATAATTATGAACCAGGGCAGGAAGACTGGATAAAAAAAGAAAAAAAATCGTTCAGGAGTCAAATTTCTTCAATCAATCTACCGACCAGTGCGAAGGTTCAAATTTTACTTTTCTTATTGAGTGATTTTCAATAAAACTTTTTAATGCTGAAAAGCATTTGTTTTGCAATTCACAATTATTTAATTAGGTATTGTTTTGCTCTGGCACATTTTTGCAGCTTCAGACGTGTTAATTTGCTCAAATTTCGTTAAAGTTTTTGAAGGTGATAAAGAATAATTGTTTAATTAATGGCTGTTCTAAAAATAGCCAAAATAACAGAATAGTTTCCATGGACCGAACAGAAATTTTATATAGTTCGAAATTTATATTTAGGACAGAGTTGGCAGATTGGCATTGAATAACCTAGCTGGTGTTTTCGATTCCGATGTTTATTTTTCAATCTGCTGCAATTAACTCAGAAGATTTAAATTTAGCATCATAACAATTGACTTACATGACTCGGTACCCGAAACTTATCATCGAAAGTTTAAATTTGAACGATTGCAAATTGTTTCGAAAATTGTTAACTTATGCCGGACAGTAAAAAAAAGGTCCAGCGAATTTCAGTCTTTCTCCGCTGGATCATGAAAGTCTGAAATTTAAAGTCTGCAAGATAACTTTTAAGAATTCTTTTTTTAAAGTATTTTTTTTCCTTATTTTTGATCAGTGATTCCTGGGGTTTGACCAAATTTGTCAGGTTTTTTGTCGACAATTTTGAAATCAAATGGTCAGATTAGGCCAGGTTTTTAAATGAAATAGCCCGGGGCGGATACGTGCTGAAAAAACTCTAAACACTCTAAACCTTTTGCATTTAAATTCTCGGCAGAAAATTTCCAAAAATCTAGCTCACTTCATTTGAATACACGCTATACAACAGTACGTCACCTTCACGTTGTCCTAGACCTGCAAAAATAGGGATTCTCTTCCCTGTACCTAAATGCTAGCGATAAAGTTTCAATTGTCAGTGTCATCTGTTGGGGGTGGGGCATGCTTTTGTAACAATAGGGGAAAAAAGGGTACAGGGCATGCAGCCGTAAGAATTCATCTTCCCGAAACAGACAGACAGACAAACGTAGGACAGACATCGCTCCAGCCAGAAATATGGGTTTTTAGATGAAACCGGTTCAGATAGATACTAGAAACTATCTCCGGAGCACGAAACGCAAACAATTGACGGTAGCAGCAGTCTGAAAAGTCAACATCATGTTCACACCCAGAGTGGAAAAGTTTTGAATGCTTGTCTGAACCTGTTCTGCATGTGGGAAAAATTCACTTTCTCACAACCAGCAGCAGCAGCGAGATGAGTTTGGAAAATCTATGGAACCGGTGTTAAATCAATTTTGTGCGACAGGGGGCACTGGAGAGTAAAGTTGTTGTTTTTGAAAGAAAAAAAATATTGCTATTGTTTGTCTTTTGTTTGGAGTTCTAAAAAGCGGGGTGAAAAAATTGGTAGAAACAAACTTTACTGAGGGTTCGTTACACGATTTAAAACTTTTGTTTGTCACCGGTTTGTGGTTCGGATGTTTGGAATCTAGACTTTTGATTCTAAGTTCTGAAAATAATAAGCATTGGAATAATATTATTTGTCACAATGGCAGGATCGCCAATGTAACACGTTACATTCATTTGCTATTCTGGATTATTCTACGGTGCTGTCAGCCATGTGCCATGTTTGGATTTCGAGAAAGGAAAACCCGGAATGAATTCCTTCCATCATCACCAAAGAGAACTTCCAAGGATTGACGACTGTGGTGAAGGATGATTGTTTTTCTAAGCCCCTCGGCCATATAACATCAAAGCCACTCCATCTCGCTTGGGTCCGGCTTAGCTGTCCCGGAAATGGTGTGCAAGTTTTCCCATCATACATATGAAGCTACTTCTGTGTAACGCTTTGCTGAAATTGGACCATTCCTTGGTTCCTTTACGCACAATTTCAGCCGCCGCCGTCCGCTAGTTGAGCGTTTCTGCTATTCTGAGTAGGACAGCTTTTGCCGGTTGTCTGGTTCTGAGAAGTGGGTTTAAGGCTGTTTCGGGTGGGTTAGGCCACTTTAATCATTCTGCGATTTGACCCCAGGATAATTTCTTATCCGGAGGGAAACTTTGAGCCTTCAGAAAATAGTTTTAACTTGTGCTGAAATCAAAAAAAGCGTTATTCTAGTTTGCATTTTTTTTCTTTAGAAGTTTTACATTATTGATTCAGCCAGTTTTTTCCTAACTCAAATAATCTTTATCTTCGCCACAAAACCGCAATCTATACGTAATACCCTTAAACGACACTTCTCAAGATTTGTCGCCTTCTCGTAGAAGCAAAAAGCGGAAGGCACACTTAACTCTATCGAACACGATCGAGTGCACTCATTGTTTCAAGTTTTCAAAAGCACTTGATACCTACTTCGAGAGCTTTGCTCGTTTCTGAATCAACCACCATCATCATCCGCGTCATCGTCATCAGTATTGATGTAGTCATATGCAAGTAGGTATTTACCGTTCCATATAATTTCGACTGCGAGTCCCAAACCATTTCATTCTATCTTTAGCTTTCCTTTGCTTAAAAAACATCAAATGCTTGCCGTTAGTTAGTCCTACTCCTGTCTGACAGATGAACCACCCTTAGCTTGGATTATCTTACAGCCCAAACCTGTCATTCGAAGGATTATTTTCGTAGGAGGGGTACGGGATCTTACATTAGGCACAAGCAGACTCATTTCGGGTTCGGCTGGGATGAAGTGCTGACTTTGTTGACGCTGCACAGTGGTTGAAGTTAAATAAAAATGTCTCAGAAGATTCGTTGTTGTATTTAACCATAATCCTCTTTAGAGTATCGATATGGTGCTACTGGAAGTTTGACGGCTTTTAACTTCGCATCCAAAAAAAAATTCTCCTGATATCCCTGATGAATTCAAGAGATCTTTATATTATTCCATTTCGAAGATATGATGGCTAGTATCTAACAAATGCTGAAACCACCAACCCACAGAAAGTGTACTATGTATGCCGTGACCGGGATTCGATCTCATGTCCGCCGGCTAAGAAGACTTGATCGCTATCCTCTACGCCACGGGCTGCGGCAATTTTCAACTATTTTTTAGAAATTTATGGTTATTAAAACCTATAATGTAATGTCTTCTAATATTCTTCTATCCATCTATGATTTTCAAATCGTGGATGTTCACATGACATTCACCGATACATCGGGCTGGTGATATAACTCAGTTGGAAAGTCAGTTGCTTCCTGGGCCGATGTCCGTGAGTTCGAGCCCAAGAGTAAACATCGAACACAGTTGTACCGGATAAGTTTTCCATTACCTATCCGCGAACTGCAGCGTTGATATAATACGCGAATGTCAACACAATTTCTCGTTTCTCTTGGATTCTAATATCAGAAATTTGGTTTCAATTTGCAGACTGCATTTTCCAATTGATCATATTTTGATTGGATTTGATTTGCATTCAGACTCAGAATTTAGGATATAGAATTCTAAATTCAGGGTGACAATGTTTTAGAAATTTTTAAGTTTTTAAAAAATCAAACTTTGGAAACTGTTTGTCAGTTGAAAACTGGGTGTGTCAATTGAAAATCAGAAACTAGTTTTGAATCTATATTTCTTTTACCCCAGAATTTAAAAAAAACCTTCAGAAATACAATACTTTGAAGAAAACAAATACACACATTTTTGGAGAATTTATTTTTATTTGGTTCAAAAGTTTTAAGTCCGCATGCTTTTTCTGACTTATTTAAAAATGGAGGGTGATTTACGTTAAAAAAGCCATAACTCTATTTTCCAATGCGAGCGGTGACTTCATTCGATTCCTCCGGAAAAAAATCACACAAGATAGGTGTCAGGTGTCAGGTGTAGGTGGTTCAAAATTTTCAGAATTTTTCATAATTATTGAAAAATATAGGGGAATCGGGGATGAAATCTGCCATAACTCCATTTTCCGAAGCGTGCGGTGGATCAAACAGCCTTCATTCGATTTCTCGAAAAAAAAAATCAAAGAATATAAGTCTCATTCGATTTAAAATTGTCTAGTCTGAACATGCTTTTTCTGAACTATTTGAATCATGTAAGGGATTTGAAGGTGAAACAGCCAAAACTCTATACAAGATTGGTCGCATTTGGTTCCAAAATTACGCCTTTTTCTGAACTACAGTAGAACTCCGCTAATCCGAGTAGTCGGGGGAAGGACCACCTCGGATTAGTGAAACCTCGGATTACACGAAATATATCGACGATTCCTATACTTTTGCTCTGGTATTGCATACATCTAGACGCATAGCTTACTAAATATATGGATTTTTCTATTCGACGTTTTCTTGCAAGTTTAAACTTTAAACTTGGTGAAAAACATCGTTGAATACCAAAACAATATGAAAGTGATAAATCACATCTTCACAAGGATTTTGTATACAAATGGAGGCTCGGATAACGCGGACACTCGCATTACTGGAGTTTGGATTAGCGAGGTTCTGCTGTATTTAAAAAAAAAAATAGGGGAATTGAGGGTAAAATCAGCAACAACTTTATTTTTCGAAACTTGCTGTAGCTCAAACAAGCAAGGCAAGTTCGGGCAAATCTTGATTTTTTTTATTTTGATGTTGTTGCCAAAGCTCCATAGAATGTCACTAGTTTTTCAGGTGGGTCGATTTGATTTATAAGTAAGCAGGGTAAAGGTTTTGAAGCATTTTTTGTTAGAACGGAATATTTACTGTCACCCTGTACATGTAAATAATAATGCTTGTAAATGTTTGTAAATAATCTTGCTGTTTGAATGAAAAACTGCATTTTCAAGAGTTTTCTATTCCAAAAGGTTTTTTTACCTAGCACTCACGAGTTTGATATTTGAGGCTATAATACTTAATCAAACTTCTTAATTTATTCGTTAACATGATGTGAAATGTTGAAACATAGATTCTAGGCTGAATTGGAATACAAAAACCTCCGCCAAAAATAGTAATTATTTCGTCAATATTTAAAGCTAGAATTTATTAAACTATCAGACTTTATTGATTTTGTACTTCCGCCGATATCTCATGGATAATTGAACTTGGTTAAAATCCTCTATTAATAAACAAAATGGATAGAATAGGATATTTGGAAGAACTTTTCCCACTGTAAACCACAATACTGTTGAGGGTGCTTTTTTCTCTGCTCCCGTTCATTCATTGTTTGGATTCCATCTACCCCAAGATTTGGCTTCCCAATTCGTCAGACCCTTGTGCCTGTTTTTTTTTTGTTCTTCCAAAAGCATATCATATTGCAGCACCTGGCAATGCAGTGGGTGGCATGGGGGTGGGCCTAAAATGAATTCTTTTTTACGACTCGAGCATTAAAGGGAGGATTTTAAAGCTCATTTTTTTGCTGTTGAGCTTCACGTATTTAGCACCCCAACAGAAGTCATTTCGTTTTAACTCTCTTTTTTCTACGTTGTGATGGCAATGGTCTTTGAATTAGTGCAAGTAGATGCTTTGAAGCGCGTAATAGTCCTTTATTCCTTTTGAGGGGATATTACGGTGTGATATTACGACCGATTAAAGGCATTAGCAAAAACTTTATGATGATTCTTTTTTCTTGGATTGCGGTATTTGTTTTTTCTTCTTCTCATAATTGGAATATTTGTATATTTTTCCATGTGCCCATAGCAAAAAGAGCCACCCTAACAATCAATCACACTTATTAGCAGGAAAAACTCTACGTTGGAAATTCCCGGTGGTAATTCACACTAATCATCATGTTTCTGTGTGGTAACACAGAATAAATCGTTCTTCTGGTTCTGCCGGGGGAGCCAATTTCCGGGGAGCGCGGTGGCTTTATCTGTTTTCCTCCGGAGGGAAAATAGGTGTGAAATCCGAGAAAGCCTTGAGATTACCGGAGCAGGACCGACGATTTCGCGATTCCTCCTACTCCTGCGTAATCGCGCGGCTACACACGAGAGCTGTTTATTTAACTTTTGCGGATTGGCTCAGAAGTGCGGTTATGATGATCAAAGAGATAATTGATCCGGGAGGCTTTGTGAGTTAGGTTTCGTAAAACGCCACCCACTGCCTCAAAGCACCTGGGTGGGGTTGATTCGATTGATATTTCAACCAGTTCAGTTTTCCCCCCGGTGCGGTGGTTTAGCGGTTTTTGCTGTCGTCACTAAGAATTAGTTCGTTTCGGATGAATCAAATTAATTCTTCTCGTTTTGATTAACTGCGTCGTCGTTTTTTGAAGAACAAATCTTCCTGTTTAAAGTTTGAAACCTAAAAGCATCCTGCTTCGAGATCTGGGAA